>NC_048596.1:113719780-113821810 GCF_003668045.3 Cricetulus griseus | reverse complement strand
AAAAAAAAAAAAAAAAAAAAAAAAAAAAAAAAAAAAAAGGCTTCCTTGAAGTCGCACTAACCTTTAAGAACAGTCTTCCAGGCTTCAAGGGGCACACTAAGATGGACTCTTGGGAAGTTTATTAGACTTTATTAAGACCATGAGTAGACAGACAGGCAGCATTGAAGAGTTCTGAGCCATGCCAGAAGCAGACAATATGATGGGAGAATCTCAGGCAGAATCAGGGTCTCCTCTTAGAGCTCTCCAGGACGAGGACAGTTTCACAGTGCAAGTCTGCAACTGGGCTCTCAGAGCTTCCCTGTAGGAAACAGGGAAGCAGGTGGGGGCAGTGTGTATGGCCACCAACACCTTCTGCTGTAAACTCATTTCCCCAGGTGAGAAGTCCTGGCACCTGGCGAGCTGTTAGAGATTCACGATGTTCTCAGTAAGGGTGCCTGTGGGTATATGCGAGAGGGGAAGGGTTGCTGCAGGCTGGTCTGGAGTCTAGCACTGCATTTATGGGCCATCTTGTGTCTCCCGCTCTAAGGAACATTGGTCAGTGTGAGGCAGTTTTTACAACAGGAACAAATGCTTGGAGCAACAAGTCACAATTGTTTCATTTTTGATCAGTGACTCCACAAAATAGCCAAGGGCTTTTGTCCTATCCTGTAGCACAAGGACATATGGCCTTCTTAGTGTGGGGGGAAAAAGAAAACGCCTTCTGATGAGGTCGGCATTTTCGCTAGGCCTCATTCCCATTCACAAACAATTGGTCAGAATTTGCTACACTCACAGGTTTGGAGGACAATGAGTGAGCATGAGTCAGTCATTACGTCCGTAGGCTCATAGTTCCACAATGACTCTATCAGAGGTCAGAAGACAACCACAAAGGTTGTTCCTTTAGTCCCTCACATTTTTGTTTGAGACATGGTGTCTCATTGGCCTAGAACTTCACCCAGTAGGCTAGGCTAACTGGCCGGAGAGGTTCCAGGAATCTGTTTGTCTCCACTTCCACAGATGGGATTGCAACTGTGCACCACTGTGTCCACCTTTGTGTGGGGGTCCTAAGGATCTAACTCAGGTCCTCTTGCTTGTGAGGCAAACATTTTCCTGAGCCATCCTCGTGTCTATTTCTAGATCTCTCCTTTGTCATCCTTCTTTCCGCCACCCTACCTCTCCTCTCCCTCTTTCCCTTCTCTCTCTCTCTCTCTCTCTCTCTCTCTCTCTCTCTCTCTCTCTCTCTCTCTAACAGGATAGGCCACAGGGCTCCTAATTGTCTGTGGCTGAAATGACCTTAAGCTCCTGATCGCCCTCCCTCCGTTCCTCAAGTGATGATATTACTGGTATATACCACCAACATGCCAATCCCCTTTTAAAGGATAGGTTCCATGTGTAGATTCTCCCAAACTTTCTCTTCTTCATTGTTGAGAAGCTATTGCCATTCTAACTTTACACGGAACATTTGAGTAACCTAAGTGAAACGTGATTTGAGAAAGACAGCCCATGCTGACAATGGGAAGATAACAATGTGGACCTAGAACGAGAAGGCAGGTGGCAAAGAAATGACAACTCCTGCTGAGGGACAGAAGACACAGAGGACACTCCAGGAAGGAGTCTTGTCTTGTGCTACTACAGCAGGCTTTCTTGGACCACTGTCTACCAGATCATGACACAGAGACTTCTTATTACTTATGAAGGCTCCGCCTTAGTTTATGTTCATTTCTAGCTAGCTCTTATAACTTACTTTTACCTGTTTATTTTCATCTATATTTTGCCTCAGGGCTCTTTACCTTTCTTTTCTTCTGTATGTCCTGCTCTCCTGCTTCTTCCATGTCTAGTGTCTATCCGTCTGGTGGCTACCTGACTGGCTGGCCCCAGGGTCTCCCTCTCTTTCTCCTTCTTGTTTCTCTCTCTCTCTCTCTCTCTCTCTCTCTCTCTCTCTCTCACACACACACACACACACACACACACACACATACCTAGATTTTTCCACCTACTTATTCTCTCTGCCCACCAACCCCACCTATTCCTCTACTGCCTAGCCATTGGCTGTCCAGCTTTTTATTAGACCAATCAGGTGCCTTAGGCAGGCAAGGTAAAATAGCAACACATCTTTACATAGTTAAACAAATGCAGCATAAACAAATGCAACACATCTTTACATTGTCAAACAATTATTCTGCAACACAAACAAATGCAATACATCTTTACATAGTTAAACAAATATTCTATTCCACAACAAGTGAGATCCCTGTGAGATCCAAGTGAGATCCCTGCTCCAGCTGCCTCTATAACCCTTGGAGCTCTTAGAAATGCTGACTGAGCCTCACAGTCCTCAGTGCATTATAAGTAGACATCTGGGGAGTTCACATGCAACAAAATGCCTGAAACCCTGGGTAGAGCCCTATTGCATATCTGTGAGAGCAAGGACATGGGTCTTTGGAGCCAGGGAGGACTAAGCACAGGGATAGCTTAGTAACCCCACATCCTAAAAGACAGAATTCCTAGAGCACACAGAGCCTGAGTGGTGGTCAGGTGATACATATAATGAACAGTAAAAACGAAGGAACTTGAACTGCATCACTAGATGTGAAGAGGCACTTCTGGGAAGCTTTCATCCAGAAGGAAACAGTAACTGAGCTTGGCACTGGTGGTACACTCCTTTAATTCCAGCACTCAGGAGGCAGAGGCAGGCAGATCTATGTAAATTCAAGGCCAGCCCGGTCTGCAGAGAGAGTTCCAGGACAGTCAGAGCTACACAGAGAAACCCTGTTTTAGAAAGAAAGAAAGAAAGAAAGAAAGAAAGAAAGAAAGAAAGAAAGAAAGAAAGAAAGGGAGAGAGAGAGAGGGGGAGGGAGGGAGCGAGGGAGGGAGGGAGGGAGAGAGGGAGGGAATGACTTCCCAAGGTCCAATTGCATTTGTCTTCCTTTTCATATTCTTTAGGAAAGGTATTGGTTCACCAGAGAGGTTGGGATAAATCTAGTCCATTGGGCCTTCTCACTGACAATGATAAGACTTTAGCCATTGGCTTTGTTCCACAATCCCCAAGCTTCTCATTGGCAACTCCTCAGCTTCCTTTCTTTCCCTACACAGTAGCAATTGCTCTCGAATCTGTATCACAGCCATTCGTCAGTTAAGAGTGTGGCAAGCTCGTGGCATATAGGACAAACTAGAGGAGGGAGAGGGACAGATAACAAGGCCCTGAATATCAGTACTACTCACTTTTCTTGTTGCTGTGTCCAAATATCCAACAGAAGCAACTTAAATAAGGATTTACATTGGCTCATAGTTTGAGCAGATAGGCCATTATGGTAAGGAAGGTGTGGCAGAGTTCATAGTGGTGGGAGCATATGACTGGGACTTCTTTCTCACTTCTGGAAATACCAAGAAGCAGAGAACAGGACATGGTACTCATCTCGCTTCCTTCTTTTTTCTGCTTTACTCGGTATAAGATCCCAGCCCATGGGATGGCACTGCCACGTTCAGAATGTTCAGTACCATTCAGTCTTCCTCAGCTAATCCTCTCTGGAAATATCTTAGTCATCCCTATACTCTGTCTCCTAGGTGATTTCAACTCAAGTTAAATAGATTACTAAGTAAACATCATCAGATCTGAGTTGCTGAGATCTGACTTTTCCTAAGTCCCAGCTACCTCTTCTGCTTTTTCATTCCATGCCTTCTAGAGCACTGTAAACCAGCTCCCTTTTATGCAACTGATTCAAGTCAAGTTTCTGTAGCTGGAGCCAAGAGATTGAGCCATTCTCCAAGGCCTCACCTTTCTCCTTAGATACCACTACTGTGGGTGAATCAATGCTTTACTAACTACTATGCTATACTTTTTTAGTTTCTATTAACTTATTTTATTCATTAATCATTCTGGGGATAAAACTCAGAACTTCACATATGCTAGACAAGTGCTCTATTACTGGGCTATGCCTGCATCCTTTTATTACTTTAAACACACAAAAGTAATGTAAAGCTGTGTATATCTATATTGCCATGTTGGTACTAATGAGTCCATCATTAAATATAGTGGTGTAGTATGCTCAGGTGGGCAACTCAAGGGTGAGTGGTGAGATTAGCTGATGACTCAGTGAATGTGAGTAGCCTTACACACTCATTCACCAGCTTTGGGAAAATTCAGCATATCCCCTTCTAATGACAAACAACTGAGCATCCCTTACATTCTATTTCCAAAAATTTCTCCCCATGAGATGTCTGATGACATGGGAAAATGAGCCCATTCCATGGCTTTTGAAGCTAGGTGAATCCAAGGCAGGGAGGAACCTCCTTCAGAGAACTGCCTGTGCCAGCACCATGAACTTTCTCAAACTTTAGCTTCCACTGGATAGGCATAGTGGCTCTGGCTTGCCATCTCAGTACTGGGGAGACAGAGATAGGAAGATCCTTGGGACTTATTGACCAATCAGCCTAAGGGAATCAGCAAGATCCAGGCCAATGAGGGACGCTGGGGGGAAAAATACCTGAGGTTATCTCTTTGGCCTCCACATGTGCGTGCATACACACACACACACACACACACACACACACACACACACACACACACACACACACTGTTGACTTCCATTTGCTACAGAACTAAGTGTGGCTATTATCCTATAGAGGGAAGAAGAAACTAAGGTTTGGTAGCACAAGTTATGTGTTCAAGATCACCAGTTAATAAATGACACATCTAGGAATTGACTCTAGGTCTGTTAGACACATCTCTTTGTGTGCAACTGTGGTTCTCAAATTGAAACTTTCCATATGGTCATGTGGGGATTCCCTGGGTACAGGCAAATTCTGACTCAACAACTACAGATGATAGGATGGTAACTGAGTGTTCATATGTTTCTCTTTTTTTTTTCTAATTTTTTAATGTGTGTGAGTTTTTTGCCTACATGTATGATAGTGTACCATGTGCATGCTTGATGCCTACGAGGTTAAGAAGAGGGAGTCAGGTCTCCTGAAACTGGAGTTACAGGTGGTTGTGAGTCACCACGTGGGTGCTGGAAACAAAACTTGGGTCCTCTGGAAGAGCAACAAGCATTCTTAACCATTGAGCTGTCTTTTCCGTCCCTTTCTCTTTCTCTTTTGAGGCAGGGTGTCATGTAGCTCAGGCTGGTTCTCAACTTACAATGTAGCTGAGGATGACCTGGAACTGATGGTCTTTCTGCCTGCCTTTCCTGGGATTACATGTGGGCACTACCACTCTTGGATAAGAGCCTGTAATCTTTTTTATTTATTTATTTTTTAATTGTGTGTCTGTGTCTATGTATGGCTGTATATATGTGTGTACAGGTTCTAGCAGGAGCCCAGAAGAGAGCATTAGATACCCTGGAGTTGGAATTACAGGTGGTTGTGAGCCACCCAGTGTGGGTGCTGTGAACTAAACTCTGGTCCTCTGCAAAAGCAGTATATACTCTTAACCACTGAGCCATCTCTCCAGACCCAGAATCTGTGTTTCTAACAAACTCCCTGGGAATGTGAAAGCTACACTCTCCAGACCCACAGCAGGTGACAAAAACTTCAGGTGACAGTGTGACCTTGGTTATGAACAGTCTCTGAGCATTAAGAGGGAACTCAGGAGGAAGTTTGATTTTTGTAGACCTTGGAATTGGCAGACACTTGAGCTAATTTTACATAGCTCTTGTGGGGTAGGGGGGCCTCACAGTAACATCTGGGCTACATAAGTATTTAGCTGTACGGAATACAGCTTTGTTTTTTAAGATACAAATAAAGACTGAAAACTCCTTTTTTGGTATGCTGGCAGCAGCTTCCCAAGAGAGAAGACATCTTCCCCAACATCCTGTTCTTTCCAGAGATGCTCTGCACTGGCCAGCTTGTCATTTAGCCATCACCTAGCTGCAGTAGGAACTGTCTGCTCTCTCTCCCCCTCCCCTAATGCAGGTTTCCCAAGAGGTCAAAGATGATAATAATTACATGAATTGCCATGATAAATAGAACTTTGAGAAATGCATTCACATAGCAGTACATATGTCATAAACCCAGGAAAAAGTCCCAATTTTCAGTAAAACAAATTTAAAAATTCTTTTTGCACATACTTGAGAAAGGGGGCAGGGAAGGATAAAGAAACTTGGCCGGGAGATTCCTCATTGAGTCAAGGAAACCTAAAATGACTGTTGGCAGTTCTTTGCTGGGACTGGGTGTGGTCCTCTTTCTGACAGCTCCAATAAACTGCTCAAGGATGAAAGTGACCTTGAGCCATGTCTCTAAAGCAAGGAAGACTTTCTACAGCTTTTTCCTGATACCAACCTGGAGCTCATCTCTAGTCTATCAGGATCTGCAGCCCCTGGCTCATCCACCAAACTCAACTCAAAACTCAGCTACCAAAACCCATGCATGCAATGGTAGTGTCACATAAACCTGATGCATGCATCATCTGTGACCAGAAAGACATGCACCCGGGGGCATGCATTACAGAGAAGCTGTATTCTCAGTGATGCTGAACCAAGAACAACTGGATTATCTACTAGTCAGAGAAAATGAATGGCACTGCATTTATTCTGTGGGATATTATAGAGTGCTGGGAACTGCAATGGACTTCTCTTCCAGATATGACATAATCATCAGGCCCTTGAATCTGAGTAACTGAGATCATTCAGGTTCTCCCTCACAAGTCCAAGCCTACTAAGTTTCCTTCCTAGAACATTAGATCCTTAGACCCTCATCTGAGATTCCCTCCTGCCACTGCCAGCTGCACATAATCCTGTCCTGGCTGCATGAGTTGTTTTGTTTATTGGTGTTTGGGGAGAGTGCTAGAGTGTATAGAAGGCAGAAGGTTGAAATGGGTTGCGGGAGTCCAGTGATGCAGCTTTCCCAGGTCATCACCCATGGTGGGGTGGGTAGTTTTTTACTTAAAGATCATGTCAGTCTGCTGCTCTGAAATAAGCACCCAGGACTCCTCTGATGACCTCTACCCCCTCAGGCCTTTTCTCTACTGTGACTAGTGGGCCTCCTTGCATCTGCTTCACTGCCTTAGTGATCGCCTCACTCTGAGACCTGTTACAGATGAAACTTGCCACCTCTGGGCTCTCCCCCTCCCATCCATTCCTTCCAATGTGTTGATGTCCACTCCTTTCATCACCCACCTACCACCCCCTGAGTCCATGTAAGACCCATCTCCTCTGTGTGGCCACATGTCAAACCCCTGATTGGCTCTGTCTACTCTTCCCTCCCTGTGACCTTCTCTGACAGATCCCCCCCCCAAACCATTTCTTTAGTGTCACTGTCCCTCTCATCCTTGCTGCCTGCATTCCCAAGGAGCAGAGAAACCTCAGGCCACCTCAGTTTTGCTCATTCTTCCTTGAAGGACCAACTTCCATCCCATCAGATTTGCTAGTGAGCCTGACCTTGGCCTCTCTAGTTTTTCTCTCATCGACTGTGGGCCATCCCAGCTCACCTGCCTACATCATCCATAGTTGACTTTACATGTTTGGGTTCCTTCAAAGGAGCTAAAGAGAGAAAACAAAGTGTTGTAAATGCTGTCCACCTATGCCTAGGTTCTCAACATGTGCCTGCTTGTCACCATCTAATACAGAAGTTTCTCTGTCTCAGACCCAGGTCACCTGGACACCACAGGTGACTGAAAGGCCCAGTTACCTGGCAGAATTCACTCAGGCAGTACCCTGGTCAGCCCAGGGTTCCACGGGAGCTAAGTCTGCACACAGGTGTAAAGGACCCCTTTAAAAGACAGACCCCTGCCCACTTACGCTCTCTCTCCTCTCTTCTCTTCCTCACTTTTCTCTCTTGCCTTCCCCTCTTTCCCACTCTCCCCCTCCCCTACTGGAATAAAACTATGGTTAATGTATCTCTCATTCTCATGTCTCATCTTGCACCTTTTTTATATTTTTTTAACTTAAACAAGATCACAACAGTGACCTTTAAAAAAAAAAAAACAGAAGAGTGTGTGTGTGTGTGTGTGTGTGTGTGTGTGTGTGTGTGTGTGTGTGTGTGTCCATGCACCAAAGTTCAAGTATGGAAGTCAGAGGGCAATTCTATGGGAGTCAGTTCTTTCCTTCCTGTATAGGTTCCAGGGATAGAACTTAGATCCTCAGGATTGGCAGCAAACCTTCACCTGAAGAGACATCTCAGGCCCACATGGCTGTTCTTGAACACACAAAGACACAAAGCATTGCCCGAGGACTGCCTAACATGACACAGCAGTAGTATTTCCTCCAGCCACTTGATGGAGGAGCTGAGTGAGGCAGGAGATCCACTAGGGACAGCAGACAGGATCATAGGGGCCTAAGGTCAGCTGAAACTCCAGAGCTGTATTTCCCTGGTTTTTTTGGGGGGGTGGGGTGAGGTGGGGTGGGGGGAGTTTAAAATCTTCTCTGAGAAAAATCCAGCTTTTTAGAAAAATCAGGGCTGGAGTCCCTGCCCAGACAGTTGCTGGCCTGCTGGCCTGGGCTGTGTGCTTCCCCACCCTGCTCCGGGTCAGGCTGCTGGAGGACTGAGGAGGGAATGAGGCAATGCTGGCAGGGTGGTGGCCCAGGGAACAGAAGAAACTGCCTAGGCTGCAGCCCACATAAAAGGAAGCACATTTACCAGAAGCAAACAGGGATTTGCATACAAACAAGGGAATTGCAACTGCATTTGGAACCCTACAGGGTCCAGCCCCCTCAGCTTGTAGTTACAGTAGTCATGGACAAGTCAGAAAAAAAAAGCCAGCGAAAGCATGCTTATAAATGCAAATGAGAAAAAAAAAACAGCCTTGTAGAAAAATGAATGCATGGAAATAGAAGCTATGTTAAGTGAAGTAGCATGGGCTCAGAAAGACAAATATTGCATGCTCTTTCTCATATGAAGATCCAAGCTTCTGATTTTTATATGTGGGAGGGAGTGGCGGTACTAGTCAGGAAAGTAGAAAGAGACCCACAAGATGGGGGAGGAGGGAGGCTGGGAAGGATGTAGCACCCAGAGCCCTCTCTTAGAAACAGACTCCCATCTATGCATCTTTCACAGACTGGTGGCAAACTGGCCACATGCTGCTTGGGGCTAGGATTGGGAGCTTACTCAGAAATATAAACCACTCAAATGGGTAGATTTAGGCCACATGGAGCTTGTAGCTAAGGGCTTTGGGGGGTAAACATCTTCGGTGTGACCAGCATAGCAGGAGAGATGTTGCAAAGACAGACCCTTGTGCCTCTTTCTTGAACTATCAGACTATTGAAACAATGAACACAAAAGAATTAAATATTCTCCAGGAATCCCATGCTGGAGGAAAGAAAAGGTGGAAGTCATTGTGCCAGCCCGAAGAGGAACTCGTCTCCTGGGAAAAATCTCCACATGTTCTGATAATTTATCAGGTCACTTTGCTGGAAAGACTGAAGAAGAGACAGCTGTGCAAACCTATTATTGCCCCCTATTTAAACCAGTGGTTCTCAACCTGTGGGTCAAAACCCCTTTGGGGTCACATATCAGATATTTACATTATGATTCATAACAGTAGCAGCATTAGTTATGAAGTAGCAATAAAATAATTTTATTGTTGGGGGTCACCACAACATGAGGAACTGTTTTAAAGGGTTGCAGCATTAGGAAGGTTGAGAACCACTGATTTAAACCTAAACCTCAAGCTAGGAACCAAACGGATTTGATGGTCCCTGGATCTTCTTATTTGTTCCTCTTCCCAATGTGTCCCCATTGAATAAGTTTCATTTCTCTGCCACTCACTATTACTTGCTTCTTTAATTGGCATATTGGGGATTGGTGGCCAAGGCTATGGTTAGGGCTTCCAGAGGCTAAACTTTGACCCATAAAAACTTTGGTAACTAAAGCATGGGTATGAGAACTACATAGCCCAGATTCAACTTGAATTTCCAATGCTTATCACCTGAGGATGCTACTTGAGCCCTTTAGGCCTCAATGGTTTCACCTATAACCCATGGCTGATGATGCCCAGGTTGTCATAAGGATGCATGCTTGGGAAATGACCTGGATCTCAGTGTCACCTGGGTGTTGGTTTTGTCAGGAGAGACTGGGCAAGGATGCTGAGTTCCAAGGGTTCCTACCTGGCCATTTCCACTGCCCTTCTTTGCTTCCCTTACAAGGAGGAACTCCTGTACTACACTCTGATATGTTTGAAGGATGAAGATCTAGGGATTGTCTGAGCAGCCTGAATAGCAGCTATGGAACATGTTTCAATGGTAAAATGTACCCAGGTTTCTGAACCACCAGCTTTTGTCTACTATTTTACTATGAGCCAAGACTGTAGATGACTAATTGTGAGATAGCCTTAGGGACAAGATCTGAGATTATGGCTGAAGAAAAAATTACATTGACATCATAGTGACACAACAGCAGTAAAGATCCTTTATGGGAAAACTGGTTCCTTCTGGTCAAGAAGAAAAAGACTTTGACCTGGTGGAGATCTAGCATTCTAAATTACAAGAACATAAACAAGTTAATCTAGTTGGAGTGGCAGTCACCTGGCCAAGGGACCACCTTTCAGGAAGGTGGCTCACCTTAACCCATGCTAGAGAGATGGGCAGAATAATTATCCCTTTGATGAAATACTGTACTTTTCCTTCCCAGAATTTCTGCCCAGTAGCATAGTTACCACAAGTTGCCATGATGTTCTATTGGATTTGTTCACCCAACTTAGAGAAATGCAACTTTTCCTTTTTTATTCTGCCTCTTTTGAGCTCTAGTCAGGTGTGTTTGCTTTTTGTTTGTTTTGTTTTGTACTTTGGGCTTCCATATTCTTTCTCCAAAAACTCCCTTCCCACTATATGGCTCCTTGTACATTGTGTGGCTGACCTCCAAGCTGGCTTAACTCAACAGGCATGTTTTTTCTCCCCCTTCTCTTCTCCATTCTCTTCCTCAGGTATCTGTTGAGATTTACAGCTTGCCTGCCCCCCCTCTCTCTCTGTCTCTCTCTCCTTTCTCTTCCTTCCTTCCTTCCTCCCTTCCTTCCTCCCTCCCTCCCTCCCTCCCTCCCTCCCTCCCTTTCTTTCTTTCTGTTTTTCCAAGACAGGGTTTCTCTGTGTTTCTGTGTAGCCCTGGCTGTCCTGGAACTCACTCTGTAAACCAGACTGGCCTCAAATTCACAGAGATCCACCTGCCTCTGCCTCCTGGATTAAAGGCATGTTCCACTACTGCCTGGCTGGGTTTTTCTTTTAATCTCAAATAAAACTGTCCTGTTTTAAATACCCTTGGCTTTGCTTGACTTTTAAATTTTTCCTGTCTTTTATTTCTTTGATCGGTAGAGAAAGGGTAGTTATTCCTGCATCCCCAGACCATGTCTACTGGGATAAGGGAGAGATGAAGAAAGGAGCATCTGGGTCATGGAGGTGGCTCAGAAAGCAGTGGACACTTGCCATTCAAGTCAGACAACCTGAGTTTGATCTTCACATGCCATGGGGGAAGAAAAGAAGCAACTTTGCAGAAGTTATCCTCTGACTCCACACATGTGCTATGACAAACACACACTCAGAGTCACACAATACTAACTGAATTAAAAACAGCATCTAATTGGGAAACTCTTACTATCACAATGACCCTACTAAAGATATCCATCCCTCAGACACTCTTATGGGATCTTGACCTGAATCTCTCCACTCAAAAGGCCAGAATTGCTTTATCTTGTTTTTCTTTGAACTTTTGGCCATGGCCTTATTTTCCCTGGGCATCACTGGTAAAAGAGCTCACATCTCCTCTTTGGGTTTCAAGTTCTCCACCTATAAAATAGGAATGAAACACCTTACATGGTTTTAGTAATGTATAAATGGGTTGGAGGTGCCTCATACATACACAGCCAATGACAGTTTTATTGTCAGCATTAATACTCACTTGCAATTCCAAAGAAATTGTTACTCATCAAAAATCTCTTCCCAGAGCCAGGCATGGTGGCAAACACCTGTAATCCTAACACTTTGGAGGTGGAAGGAAGAGGATTAGGAGTTCAAGCCCAGCCTTGGCTACAAGGTAAGTTTCAGGCTATCCTGGGCTACATGAGAACCCGTCTTTAAAAAAAAATACATTAAAATAAATAAACAGCTCTCCTTGTAAGCGCTCTTTCTCAGCATGTCTTGCGGTAGACTCAGGATCCACTCATCATCATTAACTTTGTACAAAGGTGCCATCCTGGAGTCTCAGGATAGAAATGACCCCTGGGTCCCCAACGCCTTCTGAAGTCCCTAAAGAAGTTGTCCCAGATTGTGAGACATAATTAGATACCTAAAAAAGGAAACAGCACATTCATGCTTATCCAGAACTTTTCATCTATTTAAGGGTCATTAGTGTTGCCACTCAAAGTAACCTAGTCCAGTGACCTCATTTAAAGATGAGGACCCTGAGTCCTAGGGACAAAAGCTAGCTCAACATTGTACAGCAGCAGGGAGAACCAAGTTCTTGATCTAGGGGCTCATGGACTACAAAGCAGGGCTCTCAACAGTGACAATACTAAGAGGAAAAGCCCTTGTTTCTTTCTTTGGGATTGAAGCTATCTTACTCCCCACCTAGACTCCAAGATGCTTAGGGCAAGAACATGTTTAATGGTTTGTCCACCAATACTGGTACTTAGTAAATATCTGTCACTCAGGGCAAAGACTGCCTCTGCCCAGAACGGGTAACTTCCTTTAAGAAACTGTCCATAGCCAGGAACATGTGTAATCTCAGTACTTGGAGGTGCTAAGGCAAAAATATGAGTCATTCATAGAGCTGTCCACATGAGCATTACCTGTTAATTGTTCAGGAAACAACAACAGGTCTAATGAGGTAATGACTAAGTGCATTGTAGTGTATCCCTGAAGTCATATTGGAATTGTGTTTGTATGTGTTGGTGGTGTATGCATGCACAAGTGGAGGCCAGAGGTTCATGCTCAGTGTCTTCTTCAATAACTCTCCACCTTATATTTGGAGGCTGGGTCTTTCACTGGATTTGGAGCTGACCATATTAGCTAGATGGACTGGCCAGTAGGGTCCTGGGATCCCTCTGTCACTTCCCCTTCCCTGCAGCACTGGACTGTAGTCTGCTACTGCTGTACTCTGCTTTTATACGAGAGCTCAAGATCCAAAGTCAGTCTCCTCACACTTGTGCAACAAGCACTTAGCCCACTGATCCATCCTCTCCATCTTATACTTTAATAGCATTCTTATTAAGTCCATCTTGACAAAGTGAGAGAATACTAAGGGGAAAGATGTCCCAAAATGATTTATAAAACAAATTGCTAAGTGTGATGTTTCAGATCTTCAGAAATACTTCTTTGCTTGGGTTCACCTTTGAATGTGTCTTTTAAAACACTGGTGGTGGAGCTGGAGAGATGGCTCAGCAGCTTAAGCATGGTCCTTGCTCTTGCAGAGGACCTGGGTTCAGTTCTCAGTACCCACATCGGGCAGCTCACAACCACCCATTACATTACTCCAGATCAAGGGGACCTAGTGCCCTCTTCTGGCTTCCTCGGATACTTGTATACACACGATGCACATAAACATCTGTAGGCACACATGTGTATAAATAATAAATAACTAAATATTTAAAACAGTGGCAGTGAAGAAGGGTAGATAGGCAGAGAGATTTGAGGGGTCATGGAAAGGGAAAGAAAATTGCAGCCCTGGGATCTAGCTAGTGTTCTTTATGAAAATATGTAAATGATTCTTTATATTCAAACATATTTCTTTACATATTTATAAATATGTATATATTTACAGATACATAAAGTACTTGTAAACAAGCACTTTAAAATGTAATCTTATCATCTATTATATATATATGGGTATGTGTGTGTGTTCACATGTGTAAGGAGATGTGTACACATGCATACATATGAAGGTCATAGGTCAACCACCAATGTCATTCCACCTCTTTTTTGAGACAAGTTCTCTCACTGTAATCTGGAACACACCGACTCGACTAGCCTGGCTAACCAGCAACCCCAAAGGTGCCTCCTCACTCTTCTCCCTCCATGCTGGGATTATGTATCTAGCCATTTCACATGAGGCCTTCATGTCACATGTCAAACACTTTACTGACTGAGTAGTCTTTCCTGCCCTCCCCCCTTTTTACTTGATGCTTAACTTGATTTAATCATTAAGATATTGTAAAGTACATCCCTTAAACAATGTAACTTAGGATGACACAGAGTTATATATCTAGCCATTGTAAAGACAACTTACAGTGACTCTCTGGAGAGCTCTGCATGCATGCCTGGATGTGTACTGTAGTTTCCCTAAGCTTCCCCCATTCAACCCATACTTAAGTCTAAAGTGTGTAATATCGTCTCTGTAATAAACTCGAACTTTACTTCACCCAGATTCAACTTGCCTGTGCTATGGTCATGGCTCCAACTTTGCTTGAGGGAGGTTCCCTAAAAGGGCAGGGAGCGATTTGGGCAACTGGTGGACATGCTGATCCTCAGATCCTCAGCACAATAGCACTGACTCGTACATACATTAAGGGGGAGAAACCTGGGACTCAGAATGTTTTCATGGACACACAAGGTCAGTGGTTCTCAAACTTTAGGATTTCTTTAGGAATATTAATATATTCCTTTAAATGCTGGATGCACCAAAACAAGGTTGCTGTCATTATAATGTAAGAGCAGTTTTATCAAATGATAGCTATTTCCATTAGATAACCCTCATGAAAGATGAGGGGAAGGATATATTCTTAGAAGAAAAAGAAGCCCATAGAGTCCATTTTAAGTAGCTGCTAACATTTCACAATGTTCTTTTCCATTTTGTCCAGACATGAGACCTTTGTCATGGATAGGCTCTGCTCCTCAGCCAACATCTTGGAACTACTGTTCTAGGTGGCAATTAGGGCCAAGTCCCCATTTCCCAGAACATTGTGTAACATCCAAAGGCTTCCAAATTGAACCAGAAGGTAAAGCTTCTTAAGCATGCTGTCACCTTCAGGAGCACATAGTTGCATCTTACACATCCCTTTGCTTCTTTCTGTGTGGCCCTTCCATGCAGGCTTCATCAGCTAGCTCATCTCCACAGAAGTCACCTATTCCCCAAATCTTCAGTATTAAGAAAAATAACAAACCAGAGCCCCACTCCAACACACACACACACACACACACACACACACACACACACACACACACACACACGCACACGCAAGTCAGCTACAAACCTTGACATCAAGAGCCCGGGTTGTTGTGGTGATCAGTAGAATGCCTGGCCATTGTAGACAATGGCAACAAAATAAGCAGAACATGGTGAGATACTAGGTCTATACGACAAGTAATGGGGTTGTTACTACTCCCTAGTAGAAGTGGGGACACTCAAAGGACCTCACTTGGGATTCTAGTCTCTTATATTCCCTGTCCCTCCCAGCTGCACATGGTCTTGGGAAGTGCTTTGTGTTTAAGAGATGCAAGGTTCCCAGGTGGTGGTGATACAAGCCTTCAATCCTGGCACTTGGGAGGGAGAGGCAGGCAGATCTCTGAGTTCAAGGCCAGCCTGGTCTACAGAGTGAGTTCCAGGACAGCCAAAAATATACAGAGAAACCCTGTCTTGAATCCCCCACCCCCTAAAAGATGGGGTTAACTGAAGATGTGATTCCATGACACAGTTTCCATGAGGTCATCATGCATGCTGAGGTGGGACTTTTAAGTGATGCCGCTATTCTGGGGTTACTCATGTTCCATAAACCCTTCATTACATGCCTGAAAGTAAGCTCAAAACCAATGGGTTTACTAAACTAGGTTTGGGTGGGATTGTTCCTGTGGTCTGCCATCAAATTCTCCATCTAGGATGAACAGACATCTATCTGCACATGTCTTCCCACACATAACCCCCTTTCCCTTCTAAAGGGGCACAAAGCTTCTTTCTCGCCCACGAGAGCAAGCCTCCATAACTTTTCCACAAATCTCCATAACTTTTGTCAATTTCTGTTATGTGTTGTATGGATTATCTGGGAGCCTAGTGTGACATCCTTCCTCTTGGGTTGGGGTGGGGTGCAGGCAGGGGCTGGGAGAGATGCAAAACTGATGCTCTTAGAGACAATAAGGATAAAGACGGAGGCCAGTGGAGTGATTAAAAGGACATTGGACAGAGGTTTCTCTCCTAGTATATGTTGCCCCTCAAAAGTAAACACAAAACCCAGACTTGCCAGGCATGGCAGTGCATGCCTTTAATAACAAGACTTGGGAGGCAGAGACAGAGGTCAAGGCCAACCTGGTCTATATAGCAAGTTGTAGGACACCCAGGGTTACACAGAGAAACTCTGTCTCAAAACAAAGACCCCACAGACTTTGCATGATCCTTACGGGACTTCAGGTGTTAGTAGTCTGTACTGGAAAGCAGGTTATATTATGGCAGCATCAATTCCAGGAAGCACAGGAAATGAGCCTTGAATTTGCATCACGGGTGCTCAGCCCCAAGGAAGTTATCAGAAACTGTCAATCTAAATGTATATTTAGGCTGGCAGGGGAGGGGCCCTGAATATTCAGACAGAGCCCTGTGACAGGAGTGAGCTAAGTCTGGGCTCCCCTCAGGGAAATGAGAGGCAGGGTGATGATGAGCTAGGTGGGCAGGCCTTGGGCTGCTGTGCACTGGTCTCCAGAGACGAGATCACTGATGCATGACTTTCCCTGGGGAGTCTATTTCTATTCACTCCAGACAGGGAGGGCTGGGACTCATCAAAGAAACAATTCCAAGTCCAGCTTGGTGAACCCATGAGTTTAATTGGGATTATTTAAGGACAGCTACACCACCAAGGACTCCCTTTTCCCCAACAACTGTTAACTCTTCTCATATCCTTGGAGTGGAGGGGACTGATGAGACACCCTCCTTCCTTGAGGGGATGTCAGTGAGCCCAGTTTTATGAAGGTGGTCTCATGTGGCAACCAGGGCTGCTCTGACTTCAGATGGCAACAGCTACATCAAGCCCAGAAGACAGATCATCCCAGCACAGCAGCCCTGGCAGGAGAGGAGACAGTCTGAAGAAAGACAGCGTGCCCTTGCCTTTGTCTGTCAGGCCATTCAAACAAAGAATCCCAAAGAGTTAAATTTCCACAGATTCCTATGCTGGGGGAAGCGATAGGCCAATGTACTGGTGCCAGCCAGAGAAAGAGCTTGCCTCCCAGGAGGAGACTTCAAGTAGTTCTTACAGTCTTCTTTAACATTCTTTCCTGGCTTTCCCTTTATCCGTCCTATAAAATTCTATCACTATGGAGAAAAGCTGAGAATTCAGGAGTCTTTCTTTCTGTATTTTGACCAAATTGTAAATAAATCAATGTTCCTGTGTCAAATTGTCTCCTAACTTCTCTTAAGAAGTGGTGAGTTTCTGTATCTAAGTGTTCTTCTTGTGACCAAGATAGGACATACCAGGGGTGGGGACAGTGAGATAGCTCAGTGGGTTGAAGGTACTTGTTTCCTGAGTCCAGGACCCACATGGTGGAAAGAGACTTCAAAAGATATCTTCTAATCTTCATATGTGTGCCATGGTACTTGTATGCACAAGCACACAGGCACGCACAAGCACACACTAAATACATACATGAATAAGAAATATAAAAGAAAGACTGGGGCTGTTTGGGGAGAGGGTAAGATTTCCTAAGACAGATGCCCAGGCTTCTCTTCACATTGCCCTTACACCCTGTGCACTCTGGCTCCTAACCCCTAACGCTGGGAGAACAGGACCCTAAATTATGACTCAGATCCCTGATTTTTCTGGTTCTTAAAAACAGGCCACCTTTGGGCTAGAGAGCACTTACCACTTTTGCAGAGGACCCCAGCTCAGTTCCCAGCACTCATACAGTAGTTTACAACCCTCTGTAACTCCAGATCCAGGGAACCCAATGGCTTCTTCTGACCTCCATGAGCATCAGGCATGCACATGGCACAAATGCTTATCTGTAAGAAAAACTTTCATAAGATAAATAAATATTTAAAAAAGTAATCTCTGTGAGTTTGAGGCCTGCTTGGTCTACAAAGCAAGTTCCAGGACAGGCTCCAAAGCTCCGCAGAGAAACCCTGTCTTGAAAAACAGAAAAACAAAAGCAAAAAAATTAAAAGCAGGGTACCTACCAGACATGATGAAGCATTCCTGTAATCCTAGCAGAGGCAGAGGTGAGTGGATCTCTGTGAGTTCAAGATCAGCCTTGTCTACTGTAAGGAGCCTTGTAACCAGGCAGGCAAAAGGCCTGGCTGAAGAAAGATTAAAAAGAAAGGAAGCATACTCGGCCATTGTAGATACGAGTGAGAATGTGTGGAGTGTGGCAAAGTGTGATTAGCAAGATTTAGCAAACTATTTAAGGACCAGCTCAGAACTGGGAATTTTAGAGTATATCATGATTCTGTGTCCTGGAGCTCTCCTCCACTAACCTGAAACAATCAGTCCATCAAGCTGAGTGCCATACTGAACCCGATTCCATGATACCGGGCCCTCAGGAAACTGGATAGCTTGAATCCAGAGAAACAGAAACCCCAAGCCCGAACCTACAGGCCAATGCAGGAGAGGTACCCCTGCTGTGAGCCTGTTGTTATGGTTCTTAGGATTGTTTGCTTATGCTTGTGTGTTACTTTGACATAAGTGTGAAGTAAAACTTACATACTCAAAACCAACTTGCTGAGTTTGTCACTCCTCCCAGGTCAAAACCTGGTAAGGGCTCAAGACATCTACATAATGTATTCTGGGCCAGGGTAAGTGCCAGGGTTCAGCCTCTATCAATCCCATGCTACAGAGGCCATCTATTCTGAACTGATGTCTCTGGGGCTGTAATTGGAACCAAGTCTGTCTCTTTCTCCATTTAAAGATGTCTAGGTCTGGAAGGCTGTGTGTGTGTGTGTGTGTGTGTGTGTTATTGCACACTTCTCACTCCAGAAACAGATTTAAATACGTTATCACAACCTGAACCTGATTATGGAAAGTCATGAGTAATTTTTGTATTATAACAATCACAGGACCAGAAGCCAGAACTCAGTTCTCACGCCAGCTTCAAGGGCTCCCTGGGGAGCCTGGTTCTCAGTGGATGTGTGGGAAAGACCAGCTTCCCAGGGTGGCAAATGGTTGAGGGAGAAGAGCTAGAAAAATCAACAGGTGGGCACCTAGGCCTAAAGCTCACAGCCCAGAGCACCAGAAGAGCTATCCCTATACCAGCCAGAGAGAGAGAGAGAGAGAGAGAGAGAGAGAGAGAGAGAGAGAGAGAGAGAGAGATCATTCTACGTACACAAAATCATCTCATCTCTCCTTGGAATTCACTCAAATTCCTGGGGGAGCTTACAAGATTTTATTTTTCTCGGGGCTGGAGAGATGTCTCAGCAATTAAGAGCGCTGGCTTCTCCTCTCTAGGTTCCCTGTGCCTACATTGTGGCTCCCAACCATTTCTGTGGGATCCAACTCCCTCCTCTGACCTCCATAGACAGGAGTCTGTGTATCAGGTGATACACAGAAATACACGCAGGGAAAACACACACACAAAACAATAAAATAGTAATACTAATTTTTTAAAGACTTTATTTTTTGAGACAGGGTCTAGTGTAGCCCAGGCAGGCTTCCAATTTACTATGTACCCAAGAATGACCTTGAACTCTTAATCCTCCTTCCCAGTATAGGTGTATATCGCCAGGCTAAGCAATGACTCTTCCAGCTGAACTATATCAGCTTGGTAACAGCTTAGCTGTGTTCTCTGTGATGCCCATTCAGAGGCATGCTACTACTGATAATGGATGGATAAAAATGTTGATGATGGAAGTTACCATGTAGGGTCAAGATTTACCATACAAAAGCCTTGATCTACAAATGATGGATAAGAGAGGTGAGGATGACAGTGGGCCTAATTCGGCTATATCAAGGAAACCTCATATCTGGGAGAGAGACAACAAAAGTGCAGAGCAGGAGGCTTTGGGTTGACCACACAAAGGACATTACATAAAAGTTCAAAAGACACCTGACTAAAGGGAACTGGAAGAAGTTAATAAAACATTTTCTTCTTTGAAAGATTGATAATACACTCAAATGCTACATCTGTAATGTAAAGATTATGCTACCACCTGATAGTCAAGCCTTTAATCCCAGTACTCAGGAGACAGAGGCAAGAGGATCTTTGTGAATTCAAAGCCAGCCTGGTCTAAAGAGCGAGTTCCAGGACTATGCAGAGAAACCCTGTGGTGAAAAAATAAATAAATAAAAATAAAGTAAAATAAAATGAAACCAAAAACCAAAAAAAAAAAACACCTGGGTTTGAAAAACAAACAAAATAACAACAAAAAAAGATGTTGCTACTACCCGATGATCGTACTGGGAACATAGGTGAGTAAACACAGTTACAACAACTTGGGAAATACTAGTGTTGTAGTAAGTCCAGGCTACTACAGAGCCCACAGACAAGCTTGCTACCAGAGTTGAGGAATGACGGGGGGAAAAGGATATGGGCTGAATGGCCAGGGAGAGACAGCTTAGTTTGTACAGCGACTTAGAGACAACAAGAACTGGGAGTGCAGCTTTTGTCCTCAAGTCGGGTGGGAGGACTTTGGGGAGTACTATGGAGTGGGTGAACAACAAAAACATTGCATCTTAGAGACACACAGGTTCCTGAACAAGCCAGAAGTCACTTTTGCTCCAGCACCCTCTAAACCCATAGGATGTTACAACAGATGTCCCATTTTTCCCTGTACCTGTTTCTCCTGAGTCGATCACCAGGAGCTCTAGCCTGTGCTCTGCAGTGGCCCAGGAGGAGTTCCAACAAAATGTGTGAGACTCAGGGAAAAATAAAAACAAAAAACAAAAACAAACAAACAAACAAACAAAAACAACTAGGGAATTAACATCTGCAAAGTGAAGAAATAACCAGGTCAGAGCATTTTATCTAGAAGACCAGACAGACTCCATGTTAAAAATTCACCCTTTCATGTAGCCAAGTAACCCCAAATGCTTTTCTCTGTCAGAGATAGTCCATGGTTCACACTTTTCTGTTCCTGCCTAGCAGCTTGTGACCTGGGCAAGCAGTTTCAATTGAGCATCTTCATCTGAAACAACTCTCTGTCCCTCAAAGTGGCTGTGAGAGCTGAGTGCTGTAAAGGTGGAACAGTGCCAACTGCTACTCCCCTCTTGTTAAGCAGCTTCTAGCATCCAGATGGCACCAAGGGATGCCCGAGACGAAAGAGACATGCCAATCTCCTTAAAAGGCTTCCATTCCATGCAAGCCCCCATCCTCCCAGCCTGCCTCTATTACCCTGATCCAGCTCTTTGTGATCTAAAAAGGCAGCCAGACTCAGGAGCAATCTGTAAGTCAGTGTGTCTTACCAGCGCCACACGAGCTCCCATTCTAAGACTAGCCTAGCGTCGAGGGGAGATGAGGTTCTTCTGCACTGTGCAGAGAAGACCCAGTCTAGACAGAGCCTTACACCACACATCAACACAACCTGGAAATTAGAGCGCAAAAGAAATGATTCCCCAGGCCTTGGAATGAACCTTGTTCTTTAAGGTACCTAAGGCCTCTCTAGAAAACAACCCTTCAGTTGGACGGAAAACAAATCATGGAATTTTCGATTGAAAGTGGTCACGTGGCACAGAGAGAGTACAGAAATTGGTTCTGACCAGCACCTTCCCATCTTTGGCAGGTCCCAATTTGGCAGAGCATAGCCAAATTGACCCAAACTAGGGATTATGAGGGCTGGAGATAGCCAAGGGCTAGAGGAAGATCCTGAGGAAGGGTTGAGGAGCTTAAATTGGTCTCCTATGATCTGCATCATCTCTCTATCAGCTGTATTACATGATCATCATCTCATCTTTGTCTTCCCGGCACCCACTGATTATCTCAGGGCCCTCACTGCACAGTCAGCTTCACAAGTCTTTACTTAGAAGCCTGAAAACTCCAGTACTGGTATCTTCACAACTGCCAGTAGGCTCCGGTTATGTCCTCTGCATGGAGTTTGTGTACACACACACACAGGCAAATATAAAAATGTTTAATTAGTAAGGTAGAAGTTGTGATAGAGAACAATTCTAGTTGGTCCAACAGACCATTTTAACTATACTTTGTGGGATTGTTGTTGCTATTATTATTTTATTTTATGTCATATATATATATATCTGTCTGGTGCCCTTAGAAGCTGGGAACTGAATCCAGGTCCTCTGGAATAGCAGGCAATGCTTTGAACTGTTTGAGCCATCTCTTCAGCCCTTGTGGGATATTTTTGCCTATTGTTTTATTTTTGGGGGGGTAGGGTGGGGTGGGGGCAGAGTTTGATCTAGGCCACACTGTACTGTAGCTGGCTTTGAACTTCTGATCCCCCTGCTTGAGCCTCCCAAGTGCTAGGTTAACAGTCATACACCACCACACACAGCTTTAACAACCTGTTTTGAAAATTAGTCCTACTTGTGTTTAATATGGAATGAGAAGGAACTTAGCTGCCAGGGAGCCTTTTAGAAAAATCTGTACACCAAAATTCTACCCAAAGAAAGATGCTGATGTAGCTTGCCAGTCAATCCTATTTACTTGTGAATTTTTCGTTTGGGGCATTTTTTTTTTCTTTTTATACATAGGGTTTCATGTGGCCCAGGATAGCCTTGAACTGCTGGCCCTCCTGTCACTACCTCCCAAGCACCAGGGTTACAGGTATTTGCCCCCACATCTGGCTCTTTGCCAGTTGATTTTACAACAGGAATCTGATGGCCACCTAGAAAGAAAAAGTGAAAAGGAAAGGGTGTGTGTCAGTAAAGGCTACCCTGGGTTTCCTCCAGTGGCTCTCCAGCTTCTCCAGGTTTGCCACCAATCCAGACCTCCTGAAAGCTGTCCGATAGCAGAGCCAGGATAATTGATGATTGACATTTTTGCTTGATCAGTATTTGCTCAAATACCATCTGAAATTTAGGCAGGCTGGGGGTGTAGCTCAGTGATAGAGTGTTTGCCTAGCATTCACAAGGCCCTGAGATCACCCTGCCCCAGCAAAATGAATGAATTAACTGATAACAACTTGGGTTATTTTGAATAAATCCTGAAGTGATTTGTGCTTGGATAATACTTCAGTCGTTTAGAGAGGCGACACCCTTTAAGTTGCATGCACCCCACGTGTATGTTTCTTCCTCTAAAACGGATTATCAAAGCTTCCTGTCCTTTCTTTAGCAGAATCTTGATACATGGATGCTACACATTTAAAATAAGGTCAATGAGGTGGCTCAGCAGATAAAGATGAGCAAGCCTGAGGACCTGAGTTCAATAACCAGATCCCATGTAAAGGGGGAAGGAAAAAAGTGATTCCCAAAGGCTGTCTTCTGACTTTCACATACCCTGTGGCATACATACACACATACACACACACACACACACACACACACACACACACACACAAACACATACACATATAAAAATTAAATCTTATCAATCCAACTTTAGTCATAGTTTAAAATCAGCAACCAGTAGTAGATCAGTATTTATCCCTGGCATAGGAATGGACTTTGGGAGCCCATCCACATGGAGGGATGCTCTCCCAGCCTGGACACATGGGGAGGGCCTAGGCCCTGCCAGATGATATGACAGACTTTGGAGATTCCCCCATGGAGGGCCTCACCCTCCCTGGGGAGCAGAGTGGGGATGATGTGGGGGGTTGGGGAGCTGGTGGAGGACTGGGGAGGAGAGGAGGGAGAGGGAGCTGGGATTGACATGTGAAGGAAGCTTATTTCTAATTTAAATAAAAAAATAAAGATTTTGAATTTTAAATGAAAAAAAAATAGCAACCGGATTCATTTTTAAATTATGATAAAAATTCATACTTAACACCTCAGTCTTTCCTGAAGCCCAAAATGTCCCAGTGGTGATTTCAAAAAAATTGTTTTTGTTTTTTGAGACAGGGTTTCTCTCTGCAGTCCTGGCTGTCCTGGACTCACTTTGTAGACTAGGCTGGCCTCGAACTCACAGAGATCCACTTGTCTCTGCCTCCCAAATGCTGGGATTAAAGGTATGCGTCACCACCACCCAGTTTAAATATTTTAAGACTTAAGTGTTGTAGAGAATCCGGATTGGAGGTCTGATGCTACACAGAACACTTCTCAGAGGATGAGAACAAGGCATCAATGCACTTGCTGTGTCAAAGCACTGGAAGTTAAGACAGTGTCAAGGGAAACTGTTGTGAACCTAACATTCAGTGACGTGACTCCATGAAGTAGACGGGGCTACTCTGATGGAGCTCATCATGAGGCCTTCCGCTTGAGTTCACTGTAAATATTTGCTTTAGTTTCTACAACGGGAAAACAGAGGCACAAATGTTTGGAAGACAGACACAGTGAGTAATACCTACCTCCTCCCAAGACTGTTTTAAGGACCCAATGACATAGGATGAGTGAAAGTGGTCTGTAAACTAAAGAGGCTCAAATAAGTATAACAAACACTCCACTTCCCACAGTTCAGAATAAAGCCAGGACTCAGTCATGGCTACCTCATCCTACCATAGAACTGTCCTGAGGCTAATGTGATCAGGGCCATGTGAATAAATGCCAAAGAGCAGGCAGGGCTGGGGCCAGGGTATGGCTGAGATCCTGTGTACCCTCTGAGTAATGGGTGATGTGAGTGGCAGTGTCTGGTCCCAGTCCCCATATCTGCCACTGTCCCATGAGTAATGAGATTCTTTTAAACAGCAACTCTAGCTCTCAAGGCTGATCACCCTTAAAGAGCCTCTATCTCCTGACTGTATCACATAATGCAGTACAAATTTCCTAAAGTATATATAACTTGCTTGTGAGTACAAAATATGTTATAAACTAAGTAGCCAGAGCTAGAGAGAAGGTTCAGCAGTTAAGGACACTTGTTGTTTTCATGGGGGATCCAGGTTTGGTTCCCAGCATCCACATGGTGACTCACAAGCATCCGTAAGTCCAGTGCCAGGCCATCTGACTCTTTTGACTCCTCAGGCACTAGGCATGCACACAGTGCACATACATACAGGCAAACACTCATACACATTAAAAAACAAAACAAAACAAAAACAAAAACCTCAGAAGTGAAGTGCTCTTTCTTGGGTGGTCAATATGTTAACAACATAAAGCCATTTTGCTACTTTACTGTTGTATTGTTTCAGTTTATTTCCAAAGAGTGAACAGAGGGAAAAGGACTCTACTTTACACACACACACACACACACACACACACACACACACACACACACACACACACACACACGAAATGGCTCTGAGGCTAAAATCCCTTGCTACACAAACCTGGTGATCTAATTCTCAAAGTTGTCCTCTGATCTACATGTAAGATGTGGCACACACACACTTGCATCCCCACACACATCATACACATGAAACAAACACAACACATATATCCTCAAAGATCTAGCTAAAGAGAAGTTCTTAGGGCCTTAGGACATAGCACAGTGGCAGAACATTTGCCCACCACACACAAAGACCTAGGTTGAATCTCACAATATCCAAGAGAAAAGGACACCAGAGCTAAGGAGGAGCTCACAGAAATGATCCTGCCTCCTGATACACAAGTGGTGTATTCTGGAATTAAAAATGGAAAAGGAATAAAAAGAAACCTATTTGCGCTGGATGTTGGTGGCGCACGCCTTTAATCCTAGCACTTGGGAGGCAGAGGCAGGAGGATCTCTGTGAGTTCAAGGCTGGCCTGGTCTCCAGAGTGAATGCTAGATAGGCTCCAAAGCTACACAAAGAAACCCTGTCTCAAAAAACAAAAAAACAAAAAACAAACAAAAAAGAAACCTACTTACTCCATAGGACAGGGAGTCTCCAACTCAGGCATGCATCAGTCTACCCGGAGAGCCTGACACAACACAGACCAGATTCTATTGAACAAACCCAAAGTAGCTTCCAGGATAGTGAAGATGCTGTGGGTCTCTGGATCACACAGCCCGTGTGACAGACTCTAGACCATGTGTCACTTACAGCTGTACCCTAGTTGGCTTCCAGTGTCTTCTTGCTCTGTGAATGACCATTGTAACTTCACTTCCAGGAACTATTTCACCACTTGCATATATATAAACTAGTTGTAGGCATTTTATTAGTTTCATTTGAAAACCAAAACCAAAATACATATATGCCAGGCATTACAGCTTCTGACCTTGAAGGGTTCACAGCCTTATTAAATTGACCCCAATCACAGATGTCCATGCTAACAGCATTTTCCTGGTTGTATATAGACAACCACATTTTTTGAGCCTTTTATCACAGTGGGGGAAGCAATTACTCACAGAAACTTTGCTTAAACAAAACTGACCAATTAGTCATACATATGCAAAGTAAATAAAGGAGTAAACCCTGAGAGAATCTGCCTGGGGCACAAGGGTCTATTTCTACCCTTAAGGCCCAGGTCTCCTTAAGCACTCTTCAGTTACTGTAGTAGCCAAAGGTCAAGCCAGGCAGCAGCACCAGGTAAATGTTGTTAAGTGTGTGGATTTCTTCCCCAAGCCCTCTCACTGTCTTTGCACATTTGGGTGGTAACTCTCCTCTGTCAAACCCCTGCTACTATGCCTGTTCACCCCACACTTTCATTCAGAAAAACAGGTGTTCCTGTTAAGATCAGCTGTCTCAAACTGCCAAATAGCTCAGATCCCTACACCAGTTTAAAAAGGAAAGTGTAAAAGAACCACCACTCAGTCGTTAACTGATGTTTCCAAAATTATAAAGATCACAGGGGCTGGGAGACAGAAAGACCACACACACACACACACACACACACACACACACACACACACACACACACGTGCGCGCGCGTTACACTCTTACCAAGAACTCAGAATGAGTAAGAAAGGCAAAACTTTAAACAGCTAAAGAAAGGCTTGTTGTGATTTTTTTTTTCTTGGTAATGCTTGAAAGCCCGTTTTGTCCCATTTCCTTGGCTGACTGTCATAGATAATGGCTTTTGTTTGGAGAACTTAGCTGTTTTTGTTTTTTCCTTTTTCTCCTTAGCATTCCTGAGAAGGTTCTTGACATCTCCCATCAGAAAGGACAGACAGCTTTAGCCTCACATGCAAACCTTGATCTGGGACATCAGAAGGACCCAGGGATGCAATGGAAGTTAACAGTAGTGAGATGTAGTTTACGTATTAAAAAAGAAGAAAGAAAAGTGAAAGGAGGCCATTCTGATTTTATTCCTGGAACCAATAATTCTGCTGACCTCATTACATCCTATTATGAAATAGGTTGATGTATTTCTTAAACACACACACACACACACACACACACACACACACACACACACACACACACACACAAACTCAGGGGCTATTTAAAAGAGAAGTTTGGCAGCTAGTACATTGGAAGAAAGTTACAATCTCCAAGACCTGTGTCCAAGTACCTCGCCCAATGAAGCACTGCACACACACACATACACACACACATTCACAAACACACACGGTACTGTGTGGTCGTCACACTGCCTCTCAGAAGCTGCTGAAAAGACAGTTATTTCAAGACACCTGCTGTTGGACAAACCCCGAGCCTCAAAAACAGAAGAGAAAAAAGCTCAATGTCACTTTTCTTCAGACAGATTTCTAACATCAAATGCCCAAACCTTTAAACACACACAAGCATTGATTGCACTTGTCACTTGTCTGGGAGAAAGAGCAGCTCCAAGTTGGATTCGGAGATGAGCTAGTTAATGTCATGCAAGGAGATAGGGCAAGTCTGTTTCCTTTTGGCTTGCATGATTTTTAAACTTCTTTAGGGAGTGAGTCCAAGAATAAGATGGCAATTCTTTTTTCTTAATTACCACATCTATAGGTTTCTGGTTCTTATTTCCTTTGAGTTTACTCTGTGATCTACAACTGAAGGAACCATACAAAACTTAGATTTTTATCATTATTTGTGTAAATCCAATAAATACGAATAATTTCCTCACACACTTAGGGTTTCCTCCTCAATCTCCCTGAAACTAATCTAGACCAAACTTTACAAAAGAGCAGGGGAATGAATAACGCTCAAGGTCACTTTATTTTACTTTATAGTTTAACTCTTCCAGGACCTCACAGAGAAAATGACTGCTCCTTTGATCATTTTCCTAATGACTATTTTTTGTTTGAAGCAGCTCAGGCTGGCTTCAAACTCACAGCAATGCTCCTGCTTCAGCTTCATAAATGGTGGAATTACAGATGTGAGCCACCATGGCCAGCTTTCCCCTGACCATTGTATTTTAACATTTTTCTAAGAGTGGGAGAGAGATAATTTTACAAGTGAAATTTCATATTCTTGCAATAAATACAGCCATTCAAGCAGTCAGTATGACTCTCTTCATGCTGATATTTTATAGTGAAAACTTTTCAGATTTGTGGGCACCACCAAGGTTTAAGCACAATAAATCCCAAGAAAAACATAAACGATACATTTAAAGACTGTAGGAGTCCTTTTGCCTGTGTGGCTCTTCCAGGCTTCAAGACTGTAAATAGGTTTGTCATTCTTTTAATAAGAACTACTCAACAGTGTCTTCAACAAACTACACACTCCCTTACAACCCCCATCCCCAATCCCTTTATGTCTACCCAAAAGACAAACTACCATGACATGATTTCAATCAACACAATCAACCATTTGAATCAAGGTCACAGAAACAAGCCCTCTGCCAGCAATTATGCTCTAGAAAGTTCCCACACTCTTGAGGAGACATTCTCATCTATCAAAAAGCCTAGGAGTCCCTAAAGTCATGGAGATTTCTGAGTGAGGCTTAGCCTTGTCACTAGATGCTAAATACACTAAGTTGATGCACAGTGCTCTTGAGTCCCATGCAGTAATCCTGTGAGCTGGCAAGGAGGCTGCAGCCCACACAGTATTAGGAAGTACTTTAACCTGAAAACGACAGGCAGAGCACAAATCAGACTTCAGTCAGTCTGAACCGTGGCTCACGATGATAGTGAGATGAGCAGTGACAAAGACAGCAAAATCACTCTCCAGAAAAACTAGAAGGAAGACAAAACCCCCACTAACAGCCCACCCCCAAGCACTGCATAATCCAATCCCATGTTGCCTGCTTTTAAAAATAGATCACACACATTTGTCTTTCTGTGGTGCTAGGCTGCTCAGAAGAGTAATTCTTGAAGAAAAGTGAAAAAGGGTGGGCACCGGGGATTCACTTGACAACTGAAGTAAACCTTTCCCTGGCAGCCCCTTCCCACAGATGACAGGCAGCATGCAGAGTTAGTGAAAATATAGAACTGCAAAAAAAGCCATCTGAGAAACATAACAATTTAATAGATGAAATAAATACTCCAGTACATGCAGGGTAAAAACTTGACATTGGGGGGAAAAATCACTCTATAGTGTAAATTAAAAAATAAAACACACGCTCACAGTAGCTTTCCCCCCACTTGCAAATCACATGGCAAAGTCATACTCTTATCACACCATGTATACTCTAATTCAACAAAAATAACAACATACAAAAAGGTAGCTACATCCATGTCTAAGGAGTGAAAACTGAGGTAACCTTTCTTTTAATTAAAAATAAGAAATGAACTCATGACGTCTTTCCTGCCCAATTAATAGAGTTGAAGGGTTGGAGTGTGTAGGGGTAATCCTGCAGCCCACAGACTTCCCACCCATCTTCTGCATCTGAGTCTCTACAGTGGGCTGGTAGACACCTGGGCCCACTGTGTACATGTAAGTTGTGTGCATGGCCCTGCCTTCTGGAAAAATCCTCTTGAGCATTTAATATGGGGGAGGGGGAGTCACCTATGATTTCTTTGGTATAAATGGAGAGGGGAGGAATAAGTGTCTTCCTTTAGCCTAGGGTGGAAAATGGGTATGGGGGTGTGTGGGGTGGGGTGCTAATTCACAGAATTGGAATTCACTGGCGGTAAAGTCCTGGGTGAAGACCTTTCCCTTAAAGCCTGAGATAGCAGGGTGCAGCCTTCAGACACGGCGCAGGCCGAGTTCCTCAGCCTCTCCCTGTGGTCCGACATCTTGGCGCCCCCATCGGGGTGCTGCGCCAGATCCCTGAGGCACTGGGTCAAGAGCACACAGGCGGACACCACGCTCATGGCGCCTCCCAGGATGGCGGTCTGCACCGCCTTGCCTTCAGCGCTCACGGCTGCTGCACGACCCAGGAATTGAGGCTCGGTGGCAAAGCCCACCAGGGCGCTCACGGCCTGTACCAAGGGCCCACTGAAGAGTGCGCAGCGGCTGCGGGCCAGCTCGCTGGGTGCCGCCTTCACCTCGCGCACGCATGCCAGCAGTGCAGATGCACTGGTGCTCATGCACTTGACGCCCAGCTTGAACTGCTCGCGCGAGAAGCGGTCCCGTGACTTGTCACTGGCTAGGGCGCACGCGTCCGTCAGGAACTTGAGGTTTCGAGACAGGCCCTGCGACACCTCCAGCAGCAGCTGCGGGGTCATGTCAGCCAGAGGGGTGGCTCGAAGCACAGCACAACCCTGCTCCACCTCGTGGCGGCAGCGTGTCACACGGTAGCGGTCCACAAGGCCAGGCTGTGCAGGTTGAGCACCCGGCGTGGCCACGGCCGCCAGGTAGGCCGCATGTGCAGAGCACTCGGTCAGCGATACCACCAAGTCGCCCAGTTCCACGAGACTGTCCCCTGCCTCTCCGAAGCGGCCCATGTTGAGCTGGCTCTGCACGTCGTGGGTGAGGATGGACAGGCCCTTGGTGCGCGCGATGATGGTGTCCCGGCACTGCTCGAAGGACTCGGCACCAGCGCCCGGGGAGGCGGGGCCTTCGAAGAGCACCGGGCGCGCCTCGCTAGACAGCAGCAGCAGGTCGGCCACCAGCTGCATCTTGCCCTTGCAGTGATCACAGATAGACACTAGCCTCTTCCGCGGCTGTGAGCTGGCCCCGCCGACGGCGCTCCCAGGAGCCGGAGAAGCCGCCTCACCAGTGGGTTTCCCGGCGCTGCCGCTAGCCATCGCGCCCAGGGGGCACTGGCATGCCGCTGGGGAGCCCACTACCACCGCCGCCGCGACTCAGCTGGCCAGGGCCGCGCTGCCTTCCGCGCACCATCATGCCACCCACCGCGGCGGGCACAGGGATCGGGGTGGCGGCGGCCGGGGGGCCGGGCGTCTTGGGGCGGGCCCAAGCCCGCGACAAGCTCTTCGGGGTGCTGTGCTGCACGCTCGCTGGAACCGTGAGCCGGGGCACGGCAGACTACCAGTCCGCGCCCCTCGCCACGAGCCTACCAGAAAAGTCCCCGCTGCCGGGCTGTCGCCGCCTTCCTGGGCATGGCCGGCCGGGCCGCCGGAGCGGAGAGGGCGGGACGGGGAGGCTGGGAGTTGTCCTTCCTTCCTTCCTTCCTTTGAAATCAAAATCCTCTGCTCCTGGAGGAGCGCGGGCGGCGGCCCCGGTAGGCTTTGCTGTCAGCCGCTGCGCTGCGGCGACCGGACTCGGCGGCGCACGTGGGCTTCAGGCGCGGCGACCCCGCCAGGAGGCACCGGCCGGCGACAGCGGCCGGACCGGACGACCGGGGGCGAGCGGCCGCATCTCTTGCTCCGGCTCTTTGGGCGCTGGGCGGCCGCAGGGCCGAGGGCGTGGCTGGCTCTGTGGCGGCCGCGCGGAGTCAGTCGGGCGGGAGGCTGCAACGCAGGGCGCAGGGCGGCCGCGCCTTCCCGCCTGGCGGTTCAGAGTGCGCGGCCCGGCGCCGCGGCGGCACGCCGTCCCCGCCTGAATGGTCCGCGCCCGGCGGCCGGCTGTCGTGGCGACTCCATCCCCGTTTCCCCGCAGAACCCACTGGCCCCGCGCATCCGACGCCCCGGGGTAGTCGGCTCAGAAGGTGCTCGCGGCTCCGCGGCGGCCGACCCGGGCCCCGACTCCTGCCATGTTTGTCAACCAGCAACTTCCGAGCGACCTCCGAGCAACTGAAAGGAAGGGCGGAGACCGCAGGCCAGGGGACACCAGCCTGCCCGCACGCGGCTGCGGCTCTCGCCTCCTCGCGTCCGCCTCGCCCCCGGCTCGCCGCCGCCGCCACCTCGGCCGTAACCTCCCCGGAGCCTATAGGAATCTTTTGTGTGGCGTCACCGCCTTTCGTTTAAATCCCGCTTCCTCCTCTTGCCCTTCCTCCCGCCCCCTCCGCCGATCCCGGATGCTTGCGCGATGCGCTGCTCCTCCCCCGGGAAGCTGGGGGCCGTGGGAGGACGCCGCGCCCAGCCCCGACGCTGAGGTTCTGGGGCCGGTGGTCCCCGAGTCCAGTGAGGCTGGGAAGCGCGTGTGGTGGGGAAGGCCCGCCCTCACTCCGCTCCCCCGCGCTGCGCACACCCTGGGGACACCGGGGCGCCGCCGCGAGTGGCCTTACGTAAGCTCTCAGCCAGCCCCCGGGCTTGCTGCTTCCTCCCCGCCGAGGGAGCGAGTGTAAAAGGTGATCTGTTTTGCTTTCTTGAGGAGGAGGCCACTCACTATCCCCTGTCTTTTTTTTTTTTTTTTTAATCCCCGGATTCCAGTTCGAGTCTCTGAGATTCGATGACTTTTGCAAGCCCTCCCCTCCCTTTGTTGTGTTCGACTCTTTCCTATGGGTGGGTTTCTGTGAAACAGTGAAAGAACAGGACTGGCGGTCAGGCTCAAGTAAGTCCCAAACCCTTCCAGGGGATTGTCTTCCTCCAGCCGATCAGTAGTTGTGTGACCTTGGGCAAGTTCTCTCTCCAAGTCAGGTAGTGTATGGTGACTGTTCCAGCTGGTTAGAACTAGCATGTGCCTTGATCAGCAGTTTGCCCTTTGCTGGCTCCATCTATATAATGGAATAATAGCAGCCATTGTTAAAGTAAGGAGCCAGTCTCTGGAGGTAAACACTGTTATCTCAGGGTTACAGGCTGGGAAACTGGTGGCCTAATTCTCCCCCTCTCCCCCACCTAGGGATTAAACCTAGGACCTTGAACTAGTGTACTTTTACGTATTAATTTTGGAAACAGGGTCTGATTAAGTTTACCAGGCTGGCTTTGGACTTCTGATCCTCCTCCCTCAGCTTCTCAAGTAGTTGGGCTAACAGGCCTGTGCCATTGAGCTCTGTGGCTAGGTGGACTAAGTGACTTCCTAAACTCCTAACCACAACAGATGGCTAGAAGAGGTGTTCCTCCACCCTTACCGGCGGCGGCCACCCTCTTTCTGCCTTCAGGACTTGCCGGCAGGAAACGCCTGGAACACCTGGGCCTGCTCCCAGCAAAGCACTCTCCTCTGAAGAGTCCTAAAGCCTTCTGCTGGTACCCAGCACAGCACAGCTAGGCGTGTTCACCCAATGGAAATGTTTGTTCCTCTGTCTCTTCCTAGGACCTCCACAGACCGTTATAAATGTTATTTATAAGTTCAAATTTATTGACCTTCAAATTTATTGTCCAAACCCCAGTAGTTTGCAGAGTGAACTAATAAACAAGTTATTAATAAGTTAACGAAGAACAACAGATACAAACCTGGATGGATAGTCATCCTACTCATAACCAAAAAATACCCTTACAGATCGTCTAGATTCTAGGTGAACCAACTTTCTCTCTAAACTGAAGCCAGTAAAACCAATGGTTCTCTAAACAAGTAGTGATTCTGTGGGGTTTTTCCTTCGTATTTTTCTACAAGGGAAAAGCAGAGCAGACTCTTTCCATGCTAACTCAGGAATAGCAGTTAGTCCTAAGGAGTAGTTGCCTTAGCTCCAAACTCTTCAGAGAAGGGCCAGCAAAATGGCTTAGCAGGCAAAGGTACCTGCTACTAAGCCTAACAATTTGATGTTAGTCCCCTGGATCTGCATGTAAAAAGAATCATCTCCTACACATTGTTCTCTGATCACTACACAGTGACATTCACACAAATGGACATGCATACACACATACTAAATACATTAACAAAAATTAATGAAAATTAAAAAGCCAAAGAGAAGTCAAATCTTTTCCCTTGTGCTTACTTTATTCCAGGAAGCTGTGGGATCAGATTATTTTCCCCAAACACAGTTGTTGCCCCTGGAGTCCAGTTTCCCTTTTCTTCTATTGCTGCTAGAAGCCTCTTGTCCCCAGTATATTGCACATCGACTACCCCCACTGGGTTTGTATCATAGAATTGGGCTTAGCCGTGCAATTTGGTGGGCTAAATTTTTGGCCTTCCAGGCTTCGTTTTTCAGATAGTGCCACTCTTCCTAAACTGATCTTGCCAGGTTCCACCTTCACCTGCCTTTTTGGTTCTTTTTCTTTTTTCCTCCTGCCACTGTTTACTCATGGCTCAAATTCTGAGCATCCATCATGTGCCAGCCCCTGTTCAAGGCACTGAGCTGACATAATAGATTGTAATAGGCAGTCTCTGCCTGTGAAGATTAGAGTCCAGGAAGGGCAAGTTCACAAACAAGTGCCCTCATTTACTGTTTGTACAGTAAAAGCACGGAACAAAATGGACATCAGATCCAGTACTGCACACCAAGTTTTTCAGTCAAGTTGGTGCATTCTGACCAATGCTAGGAAAGTAGCATTTGGACTTGCAGGCCAAAGCAGGGGAAATCAAATCTAAAAACTCTTGCTCTTTCCCACCTTGTTGTAACTGGAGGGACTGTGCCCAGAAACATCCATCTTCAGAGATGTTTCATCTTCTGTGACACTCTACCCGTGAGATAACATCCCTTTAGTCTCCCTCCTAGTCCCTGACCATCAGCAACTTCTATGAGCTTGATTATTTGAAGTGCTCTTGTTCTTTAGTTCATTTAGCATAAAGTCATTAAGGTTAATCAATGCTATAACGTGTCAGAATTTCCTTTTTAGGGGAAATAATATTCTCCTGTATGTACTTTGGACATTCATACCCAAGTTTCTTTTTTCTTTCTTTTCTTTCTTTTTTTTTCTGGGACAGGGTTTCTCTGTATTGCTTTCTGGAACCCTCTTTGTAGACCAGGCTGGCTTCAAACTCACAGAGATCCGCCTGCCTCTGCCTCCCAAGTGCTGGAATTAAAGGCATAAGCCACCAATGCCCTGCAAATTTCATGTTATTCCCCAAAATTTGTGGGCTAGCAACCAAGTTGTCTGTGGTACACAGTGCCACCCAGTGGTTGCTAAGGAGCGGTGTTGGCTATAGTTTCCCTTTGGAGCTGTGTTTCTTGGTTTTATGTTTGTACTTACGGGTACACAGTGATCTCAGCTGATCTTTCTTACGAAATTGTAGACATCACAGTCTATTCTTTTTCTGTGAGCATAGCTCTTGGCTGGTGTGGTGGTGCACACTAGCACTTGGGATGTAGAAGCAGGTGGATCAGGAGTTCATGATCATCTGCAGCTAGGTAGGGAGTTTAAAGCAAACCTGGGCTAGGTGAGACCTAGCCTAGAAACAACAAACAATACCTCTCTTGGAGAAGAACAATTTACAACTGAAGAATGTGTTCCCATCCTTTTTTTCATCACAGTTGATGCGAAAGAGCCCCTCGCTGGCTAGTGTGCAGAATCTCCAGGGAATAGGCCAGCCTCCTTACTGGGTGTATTCTCTCGCCCTCTGGCACATTGTAATCCTGGCCGGTAGCATATGTGGGAAAAACTTTGGTCTTCAGTCTCTCGTCTTTCTTGTTGCTTCTGCTGTAGTGATCAAGGAAGCTGTGTACAGGTCCACAGATCCTTTGGCAGGAATGCTTGAACCTTCAGCTTCCAGTATCCAAAAGAGTAGGGATTTCCTCCAAGTGTTTCCCAGGGTATCCTACATGTCTAAGGTTGCTTGCATGGGCCAATGATTCATAGCCTATTCCTCTACTGACCAGTAAGAGAAAAGATGAATTCCAGGATTTAGAGATCACAGACAGCTAATACCACCATTCCTGGCCAGGATGCCTGGTGGTTAGTACCTATAGATTAACTAGGACTATTGCTGCCTCACACAGGACTTCTCTGGGCCTTTAAATACATTTGGGCATGTCTTTCCCTTATTTCCACTGTGCTGTCTGCCCAGCCTGGGTGAGACCATTGCCATGCTGTTTGAGACTACTGGCCTAGCTCCCTCAACAGCCCTGTCAACCTATGAAGAACAGAGCTGGTATCTATTCTCCTCCACATCTGATGCCTTCCATAGTCATTAGCTGCTGTTGATGGAATTCACTGATGACTCTGCCATTCATTTCTCAAATGTTTTGGGTGTCGCTCATGCACATTTTCAGGTAGTACTAGAAACTCTACCAATACCTCTCTACCTACTTCCTGTGGAGGACACAGGCCAGCATGAGCCCAGGCTCATACTCTCACTAAACCCAAGATGCATTTGGAGGTAGGGTAAGTATACAACCCAGAGTCTGGCCCCTCATTTAGGCCATGAACACAATCTCAAGTCTGGCCCCTCTTCTCCAATTCTATGTTGTTCTGCCTCAGACCTGTGTCAGACCTTGGATTCCAGTGCAATCTGAGTGTTTCTTGGCTCCAGATTTTGCAATCTATTTCTATATTGCTCTTAGTGTTACTGTGCTAAAAGCCTCACTGGCTAACCCAAATGGTGCCGTGGTAGAAGAAGGACACCAAGGAAGAATATGTCCTGTATTCCTGGGTCCAGATTTTTGTCTCCATGTCTATCCTAGCTACTTGAGCTGGGGCTGCGGCTAGGGCTGGGGAGATGGTTTAGTGGGTAAAGCACTTGCTGAGCAAATATGGGTCAGCCCTTAAGGAGACAGAAGTGGAAATCTTTGTAGTAAGCCAGCCTGCCAGACTAGCAGAAATGGCAAGATCCAGGTTTAAAGAGAAGACTCTGCCTCAATGTATAAAGTGGAAAGCAATGAAGGGAGACTCTAGATGTTAACCTCTGGCCTTCACTCGAATACAACACACACACACACACACACACACACACACACACACACACACACACACACAGAGAAAAGGAAGGAGGAGGAGGAGGAGGAGGAGGAGGAGGAGAGGAGAAGAAGAAGAGAAGAAGAAGAAGAAGAAGAAGAAGAAGAAAGAAGAAGAAGAAGAAGAAGAAGAGCAGCAGCAGCAGCAGCAGCAGCAGCAGTGACATTTATCAGGGCATGATCCCTTTAGCCCCTCCTGGAATCTGTGTGTAATTAATGGTAGATGGCTTATCTCCTCTGCTAGTGCCAAGCCTCCGATACTATCCTGAGGACCGCAGGTTCACCTTCCTGTGTGTCTTCCTGACTGTCTTACAATAAGTCACTGGCAAACTAGGTCCTTCAGAGTTGAACTGGTCCAAGTTCCAAAACACCAAAATATACTTAAAGTATCAAAGTGTTGAAAATGTAGTTGCTCCAGATGTTTTTACATCAGTAGAGTGGGAGCCAGATGGGTTTCCTCCTCAGATGACAGTCAGTAGCCCTGGAACTTCTGACTTGTTTCTACAATTGCAGTACAACACTAAGAAAAACTTTTATTCTCTGTAACTAGATATTGTGGGCCAAGAAAACCAGCAATTTTTTTTTAACCTTACCTTGGCAGTTGGCAAATGAATGACCATGGTGACCCCGCCCTGCAGAGCACATGATCAGCCACAGCTGTGCATGTTTTTTAGGATGACTGTGCCAGGACAGAGCTCCAAGCCACTGGGTGGAGCAATGTGCCCCTGGGAGAAGGCTCATGACATTTCCCCTATGATTTCAGAAAAGAAAAAAATTCCTCTTTTTTGCTTATGAGTTGTTTCTGCACAATGTCAACAGAAAATTTCCTTGTGTTTATGCATGTCCACGCATGAATGTGGAAAATGTCAGCCTCTGCTACAGCGGGATAAATACACACCACATTTGACCTCAGAGTGAAGGTCAATAAGACACATACCACTAGTTAGCTGCTTTCTTAACCTCCGCTTTTTGCTTTTCCCTTCATAACAAGTCTAATTGTATTTGGGCTGGTAACAAATCCAACCAAATGACAATTCCTCAGCTCCTCTCAGCGAGGTAGACTCCAGCCAATGAGACCAGAAGTGCTGTGCACAATTCCCAAATAGGATGCTTCACATAAATTGATCCCTCCCTTCAGCTTGGCCTCTTCCCATTTCTTTTGCTGGGAATGCCATCTGACGGCTGGAGCACCAAGAGCCATCCTGGAACTTCTGATGGCCTTGAAGATGGAAACTCCAGACCAGTGTGATGAGGCAGTATGGGGAAGACGTCTGGATGGCCAGGACACCCTAACACACTCGGTTCCCACCTACTTCTGTGAAAGAAATATCAGTTGAAAGAAATACTTTTGCTTCAACATTTTGTAAAAGGTTTGATTATATGAAACTTATTAATATCTATCTAAAGCACAGAGCAAGAAGGGGGGAAAGTTGTAATAATGCCATGAGTAGAGAAACAAACAACAAACCACTTAATCACAATAGTGAAGAATACTATATAATGGGTGTTGTGGCCCAGGTCTTTAATCACATCACTTGGGGGGCAAAGTTAGGTGCCTCTCTGAGTTGGAGGCCAGCCTGGTCTACAGAGTGAGTCCCAGCACAGGACTATACAGAGAAACCCTGTCTTAGAAAATAAAACTATACAACAGCAAAGACATGAAGCACTCAAGGACTCCAGTATGCTTAGTAATTCATAAGATATGCTGACACAAACATTGAAAACCATTCTTGAGATACTTTCACGTTTGGAAACATAGAAATGAATTATATGTACATGTGACACCTTGGGGTAGGTAAAACTATATTATGTTTGAATATTGTCCAACTATACCAAGGTTTCATGTCTTATTATATAATTTGAAATTTTAAAGAAATCAGATATGCCACTTAAAGCTTATGAAACTTCAAGGTTTCTCTGACCCTAAATATTTTCTTTTTATTTATGAAAAGCTTAGTGGTCAAAAATCTTATAAAATAAAAAACAAAATTACTGTGATTTTGTCTTAAAGACTTAAAGACTCTTTTTGTCTTAAAGAGTAGAACCACAGTAGTAAATGGAAATCACAAGAGACTGGAACTGTTATTTTTGGTTTTTCAATACAGGGTTTCTTTGTGTAGCGTTGGCTGTCCTGAATGAGCTCTGTAGACCAGGCTGGCTTAGATCTCAGAGTTCTGCCTGCCTCTGCCTCCCAAGTGCTGGGATCACCACTGCCTGGTTGAGAATGGAACGATTTTAAACAATTACAAAATGGCTATGAATTAATAATTGAAATTTTTTTCAAGGTTTGTTGACAGTGATAATGAAAGAAGGGTGGGTTGAATCTTCTGTGGAGCGGAATGACAATAGATCCTTTATTTACAGACTTCGAGAAAAGTTGCCCTGGCTGTCCTTAGCCTTTTAGCTGTAAGTTCTCATGAGAACTCTCGAGGCTGAAAGTCCACACCCTGAAAAGGGCCTCATTAGGGCCAAGGCAGTTTGCGTATCTTCCACTCTCATTCATTTCACAGGCAAAAAGCTGAGGCTTCAAGGGCGCTGTTTGGCAGTTTCTGCAGGCCTTGAGGGAACTTTCTGATCTGGCTTGTGAATGAGAGACAAAGAGGCTGACTTCTAACAAAACCCTCCAAATCGTAAAAGCACAGTCCTGCAAGACCAACCTAGGGTAGACCCTTTGGCCAGGCCAACGGGAGGAGCCCGTGGGGCGGAGCCTGGGTGAGGGGGAGGAGCCAGTGGGGTGAAACCAGGAGACGAACCATTGGTGTCCAGCCAGGTGAGGTCCACGAGCCATGGGGCGGGGTCTGGAGAGGAGGCGGCGACCCGGGGGCGGGGCCAGGAGAGGGGAGCCGAGGGGCGGAGCCAGGTGATGAGGTGATCGATGGGGTGGAGTCTGAGGTTGGAAGCCTTGAAGGAAGGCAGTCGTGGGGCGGAGCCAACATGAGGGGGCGGGGCTTCCGGAGGAGGTCCGGACTGGAGGAAATGGGACGAGGCGGGGCGCGGTAGGCTATTGACAGCTAGGAAGCGGAGCCACTGGCCCCTGAGTTTGAGAGGGTGGGACTGGCGGCGAGTACGGGGCGTAGTTCTGCGCCTAACACTCTAGGGGCTGCGCCTACACTCTAGGGGCGGGGTCTGGAGGCAGGGGGCGGGACAGGGGGCGAGGTCGGGGCTCCTCCCGGACTTCTAGCGCTGTCTGCGCAGGCCCAGTGTGTGCGCCGTCGCTACGCTGGGCGGCTAACATGGCGGCCTCCAGCTGGCTGTGCGCGGTCCTCCTGTTTTTGTGTGCCTCGGACCTTCTGCTGCTCCCTCCTCCTGGGGCCTGCGCGGCCGACACGCCGGGCGAAGCCACCCCACCTCCACGGAAAAAGAAGAAGGACATCCGCGATTACAATGATGCCGACATGGCGCGACTTCTGGAGCAGTGGGAGGTCCGTGCCACCCTCACTCCCGGGCCTGTCCCCATCTAGATCCCTTCTCGCTAACCCTAACCCCCTTGGTCTTGTGCCCCTTTGACTTCTGTCCCCTGGCCTTTCGCCCTGTCCTGTACCCAGGGCCCTTATTGACTGTTCCAAGTTGCTGTTGACAACCCCCCTCCCACCGTGGCTTGGCCTCTCTTCCCCAGGGTCGTCCATTGCAGTGGCTTCTCGGCCACTCTTCAGGATTTGGCCTTTCATCAGCAGGCCCCACTTCCCTTGCTATGCCCCGGTGGTCTCTACACTGATCTTGGCGGGCAGGGAGCTGGGAAACAGGAAGAGAGCGCTCTTGAAGAGCGTTCCCTCGTTCCGCCCTCCTGTTCCGGAGTGAGTGGGCTTCTGAAGGTTGTCTCTCGAGAACGATTTTTAGCTTTAATAGAAATCCTTCCAAATATAGAGGGTTTCCGACTCCTTTCGGTGTATGTTCCTGCCGGGGCTTTTGTAATTTCGTGGGTGGACTTATTTTACTGGTTGGGGGAGCTAAGGGAACACAGGTTTTTCATTCAAGAGGACAGTGAATTTGTCTTGTGAGAGGCCGTTTTCTGATTTACTTGAATGCACGGGGGTGTGTAGTCACAATGAGTATGAATAAGGGGAGGTTACTGATCAGAAGCATGTTGCAGCCTTCCCCCTTTCCGAAAGTAATTATACTGCCCTATTTGATTTGCACAGCTGATGGGCAGTAGTCACACAACTGTACTCACTGTAACTTTGGGCAGGTTGTCTCTTTCTGCAAGAGAACTCCCCAGGTTTGCTTCCGATGCTGATGTCTTAACTTGTAGCTAACTCTATATTGTTGCAAGGGGGGTAAAGACTTTTGGGCATAAGTTTAAAACACTCCTGCTTTCATGTTTTCTGTACCCAACAGAAAAATTGGAGTAGTGGGGCCATGGTAGTTCATGTTTGTAATTCCAATACTTGAGAGACTGGTGGAGGAGGCTAGTTAAACCTGGACTACATAGTAAATTTCAAACTAGTTTGGGCTTCACAGTGAGACCCTGTCCCAAAAAGAGAAAAGAAAAATGATAGCGGATTTGAATGGACATGTGTATGACTAATGGGGAAGCCCTTCATTCTCTGCTCGATTTCAAACTGGTTTTTTTTTTTTTTTTTTTTTGGACTCTAGTAAATGCCTTTTAAACTGCAGAAATGAGCAAGGCATCTGACAGAACGAGTAGATAACAGAAATTACCGTAGTACATAGAAACAAAAAATGGTTGGCTCCTATAAAGATAAGATGCTGTGGGAACATCAGAAGGCTGCAGGGAGGAGGTTCATTTTAGACAGGATAAGGAGAGTATGTGAGAAGAGTCTATGAGAGAGACCTGGGTACCAGGCAGAATAGCAGAGACCAACAGGTTAACATTTAATACATTTAACTTGTCATTTTGGTCTGGTAGAGATCTCTGTGCCCATGTATGTTCCTCAGTGTGTGTGTGTGTGTGTGTGTGTGTGTGTGTGTGTGTGTGTGTGTGTGTGTGTGTGTGTGTGTGTAGGTCAGAGAACAAGTTGGGTGTTGGGGGGGGAGTCAGTTCTTTCCTTCTACCATGTAGGTTTTGGAGATTGAACTCAGGTCATCAAGTCTGTCCAAGGCAAACACCTTTTACCACTGAGCCAACTCATCAGCTCTCTGGGGGATTTTTATTTGTTTATCTGTTGTTTACATTTTTCTGTTTATTAGTTGATATTCTTGTTTGTTTGTTTGCTTGCTTGCTTGCTTTGGCTGTCCTGGAACTTGCTCTGTAGCAGGCTGGCCTTGAATTCACAGGAATCCGCCTGAGTCTGCCACTCAGGTGCTGGGATTAAAGGCATATGCCATCACTACCTTATTAGTTTATATTCATTCTTTTTTCTTTATGTCAGCACAAACAAATTCACCTAAGCTTGTGAATTTGGTCCAGTACAGATCTCTGCTTTGGTTTTCTTATATGCATTGTGGAAGGAAATGTTGGTGTTCATCTCAAAGCAGGTGCAAGTATTAACTAAGAAAACTGGAAGAGTACAGCTCATAATCAGTATTCAGTATCAGAGCTAATTAATTTAGTCTGGGTCTAAAGGAAAGTATTAGTGAGTGAAGGTTGCTGGGAACCAGGTCAGTGAGGTCTTGAATATCATAGGGTCTGCACTGTATTTAGAAGTAGTGAATGGGTGGTTCTGATGGGGGTGAAAGTTGTCTCACCCAAATATTACAGCACTACATATCGATACTTAATCATCTCCACGCTGTTTCTAGTCTTTTTTTATGAAAACATAATTTTACTAGCTATAATCAGAACAGATGGACTTTAAAAAGTTATGTTTGTTTCCTCTGGTAGCTATTAAGCATTTCCCCTTGTACCATCTTTTTAGCTATAATTTCAAGCAAGTTTAGAATGTGCCCTGGAGCTGTTGGGTTTTGAATAGGGGAATGCCAAGTTTACAACTAAACTTGCTGGAAAGTGGGGGATGGGTAAACTGGGGGGCAGGGGCTTTGAAGTCTGCTACACAGTATCTCCTTTAATCTTCTCTCCGGTGATAAGGGAGTCTCTGTTTCCTGAAGACTGACCTTGAGCTATCTGGAAGCAATTTGCCCAGGGTCACAGCAGGTTAGTCTAGTTTGGAATTCTGTCATTTGACTTCAGACCCTATTCTTTTTTGTTTGTTTGTTTTTTTGTTTTTCGAGACAGGGTGTCTCTGTGTAGCTTTGGAGCCTATCCTGGCACTCCATCTGGAGACCAGGCTGGCCTCGAACTCACAGAGATCCGCCTGCCTCTGTCTCCTGAGTGCTGGGATTAAAGGCGTGCACCACCAACACCTGCCCAGAGCCTATTCTTTAACCACTTAGCTACACTGCTGCACACATTGGTGTGCACTGTGCAGGTGGGCTGTAATGAGGACATTCAATGTTACACCTAAAGTCTGCACCAATGACAGGAGGGAGAAATATGATCTTGTGACCCTCGTTTACTGCTCAGTCTTATCCAGAGGGAAGTGTGTGACCCTCATCTTCTATCTCTGCAGATTGAGCTACTGTATGTAGACACTACAGATGTGAGCTCCCTTCCCAGGCAGCCCTGGTTCTCCTCTGAGAGAAGGTTCTTCTGCAGTATAGTCTTTTATCAGTGCTCTAACATGAGTGTTTGCTGAGGGCCCTGCCTCAGGTGTGTGCAGAGGAGGCAAGGACTCTGTGAAAACTGATGGCGAGGCCCAGCTGGTGTTGGAAATAGATGTGATTTCATTTCTTTGTGGAGGCCAGAGGGATTGAAAGCCAGAAATAGATATTTAACTTTCGCATTAGTTCTTCTAGTAAATGTTTAAATTGTGCTTGTTCTTTGAGGCTCATCTGATTCCTTGAGCAGTTTCCTTTGAAGGCTGGAGATAAGATGTGTCCAAGTGGAATATTCTAGTAACTCAGTAGATGGTAGCTATTATCAAGGCCTCTGAAAGAAGAAAAGAGTTCAGCTTGGTTGCCTGCAGACAACTGAGAGACTTGGAGAAACCAGTTGAAAATGCAAGACTGGGAGTGTGATGCATACCTGTAGTTCTGGCTTGTGTCCTGCTCTATCATTCTCTACCTTATTCCCCTGGGGCAGGGTCTCTCACTAAACCTGAAGCTAGGTGAGTGACCAGCAGACTCAGCCATTTTCCTCCCTCCACCCCAGTGCTGGGATTATAGGCCTGAGAGGCCATGCCCAGCTTTTAAGTTGATATTAGTTTTTTTTGGTGTGAGCCACAGGTCAGAGAGCAAGTTTGGTGTGAGAGGTCAATTCTTTATCCCACCATGTGGGTCCTGGGGATTAAACTCAGGTCATCAAGTGTGCCAAAGCAAGTGGCTTTTACCCACTGAGCCAATTCAACAGCCCTTTTGGAGATTTTTTTAATTTGTTGTGTACATTTGTTCTATTTACTAGTTATTATTCTATTTATTAGATGTTTATTGATATTCTACTGTTAATAATGCATTCTTTTTTCTCTTTCATTTCTTTATGTCCATATGGGGAGTTATAAATCCTTACTATTTTTGATGTTCATATTATTCCAAATTTGGCCCTTAAGCTGCTTCAGGTTGGCGTCTTCGTCATTCTGATGTGGTGTGTGATTCATTGAGCACTTCTTTCTGACGCAGAAAGATATTTAAGGTTTCATTTTTGTTTCACTTGCAATGATTAGGCTTTTCTTCAAAGAACCTACATTTTAATATTTTTATCCATTCACTCTGCCTGTGGAGTCAATCTGTGCCTACAATTCCAGTCTGATTCCACAAGGAATGTTTGTGTCTCCCCCAAGTGAGAAATCTGTAGTCTCCCTCAGCATGTCTATACCTTAGCCTGTTCCTAGAATCCACAAAAAGTGCTTTCAGAATCGCTAGGTCACACCATTGCACAGAGCAGAGCTGCCACCTGAGATTGAACATTTGTGTGCAGTGGGTTGCAGGATTTAAGTATGCAGCTGGAGGAGGAGTTTGTTATGTTCTGCTGGGGATGGAACCTAGGCTCCTGGGCATGCTAGGAAAGCACTCAGTCATTGAGCTCACAATGGGTTTTGAGTAGTGTGACCCCCACACACCTTATTGAAATACAGAACTAGTGAGTCGATGGGGTTACAGACCATCATAACAGATGTTCCTTCATGTTTGTTCTCAGGCAGACATCTTTCTCCCAAAGAAACCAGTGTGATCATTTCTGTCATCCCATATTCATTTTACCTGTCCTTAATACTTTAAACAAGTGGGATTGTATACTATGTCTTTGTGCCTATTGTGTGTTATTTTTTAAAAACAAAGTTGCCTTAGTGATGTTGGAGATTGACCCCCAAGGCCTCACACATGCTTGGAAAACACTCTACCAATAAGCCACATCCCCAGCCATTTTGTAGTCAAGATCTTGCTAAATTGCTTAAGTTGGCCTTGAATTCTCCAGCTTTCTCCTTGATCTAAGTCATTGGGATTATGAACCTTAGCCACTATGCCTATATTTGAGATTTGTTATAAGTGTATTTGATTTTTTTTGCTAATTACATTTTCATAACAATACCTGAATGTGGCTGTTTGTATAATCTACCACGTTGGGTAGGTTCTTTAAGACTGAAAACATCATAGAAACCTATATGACATATAAACCCTGAATGATGTTAGGGGAATCTTTTTGTTTGTAGTAATTTGGTGAGGTGTACCCCTGCTTCTGACATCCTGGGCAGTACCTGTGCAATTGGAGAGTCTGATGACAGGGCTAATGATCCCTTTCTCCTGGCAGAAAGATGACGACATAGAAGAAGGAGACCTTCCAGAGCACAAGAGGCCCTCTGCACCTGTTGACTTCTCAAAGCTAGACCCAGGCAAGCCTGAGAGCATCTTGAAAATGACAAAGAAAGGGAAGACCCTGATGATGTTTGTCACCGTGTCAGGGAACCCCACTGAGAAGGAGACAGAAGAAATCACTAGCCTGTGGCAGGGCAGCCTGTTCAATGCCAACTATGATGTTCAGAGGTAAAAACCCCAGGCTAGGCAGCTTTTCTGGGTTTGAGGGGAGGGGTGGTTGCATCTGATTATTAAGACAGGGTTTTACTGTGTAGCTCTGGCCATTTAGTCCAACTGGCCTCACTCTTCACACTTACAATGATCCTCCTGCCTCTGCCTTTCCAGCACTGGGATTATAGCTTTGTGTCACTTCACCTCGATGTGTGCTGGGCATTTTTCTGGGACTGAAGCAGGGTGTCTTTTTTGGCAGTCTTCCCAAGGATCTTGAACTTTTCCAGTCCATGAATTCCTTTAAATGTATTTAAATATTTTTTCTTTAAGCATTTGGGTTTTTTGTTTGTTTTGTTTTGTTTTGCTTTTTTTTGGTGCAAAGTCAGTAAGTTTGTTTTAATATCTTGTTTGATATTGAAAGTTATGTTGAACTTTGTCTCTAACTTTTCCTTCATCAGAATAAAGAATTGTATTGCTTAGTTGAGCACAGTGGCATATGCCTGTAATCTCAGCACTTGGGAGGTGAAGTCAGGAGGCTCTGAAGTTCAAAGGCATTCTTATAACAAGTCTTCTTGAACTGCATGAGACCATTTATTAGGGAAAAACAAAATAACCTCCCCCCCCCCAAAAAAAAAACCAAAACATAAAACAGAGATGGAAGTGACATTTCAAAATGTTAAAAATAAAAATGGGGCACACACACACACACACACCCTATCCCCCCCTCCCCCGGCTTTTATGGCATTGACTTCTGTCTAGATCCAAGCAGGATGCTTGTTTTGAGCCCAAGGAACATTAAAGTCAGCAGCCACTTATCCCAAGGCAGTACAGTCTACTGTTCTGTGTTTATGTGGAACTTAAGTGTGGTTATGTGCCCCAACTTTCTCTGACCCTTGGCACCTCACTGGCATTGCTAACTTGTTGCTCTCTGTCTAGGTTCATCGTGGGCTCAGACCGTGCTATCTTCATGCTCCGGGATGGGAGCTATGCCTGGGAGATTAAGGACTTTTTGGTCAGCCAAGACAGGTGTGCTGATGTCACTCTAGAGGGACAGGTGTACCCTGGCAAAGGAGGAGGAAGCAAGGAGAAAAATAAAACAAAGCCAGAGAAGGGTAAAAAGAAGAAGGAGGGAGATGCCAAACCACGGGCTTCCAAGGAGGACAATCGGGCTGGGAGCAGAAGAGAAGACCTCTAGCAGGTGGCATACTTCCCGCCGGTCAGGCAGGACCAGACACAGCCCCTTGCAGGCCCGTGGAGTGAGGAACCTGCATATCAGATGACATTCTCATGTCTTCTAGAAAGGGTCTGTGCATGACCTCTGGTCAGTATCACAGTTACTGTATGAAGGCTTCACACATGAAGGCAGGGCTTTGTGATTGGTAGCGGACACTGGCAAAACATGCTAACTGTGGCATCACCTGACATGGAAACTTGATAGATGTTTTGTACCTCTTGTATCTGGTGAGTCCTTGACACCTCCAGAGTACCACTCCCTCCTCTTCACTGCACAGACTTGATGTGTTTGTGCGTTATAAGCTCTCGTCAGACAAGCCTTGAGAACCTGTGGCTTGACTGAGGCAGGCATTGATTGTGCAGTTGGTGAAGATAAGTGTGCTGTATGAGCAGTGCAGCTGGCTCTGCACGCCCGGGATTCAGACAGCAAGCTCATTATGCAGGACATGCGGATTCACGAGATGGTGCCACCCAAATCCTAAGGAATCATTTCAGATGGCTTCAGCCCTCCTCATCAGTTCAGGAGATCCATTGTCTGTCAGTCTTCCTGTGGTTGTAAGGGGATGCTGTTCTTTCTCATGTGAGGAGAGAAGGGTGCTTCCTTTGAGGGCTCATGCTCTCATGGCCCGACAACTATAAAGTTGATGAGGAGGGACCAGCAGAATCTTCCAGAGTGAGCCTCATCTGCAGTATTTCTAAGTGTTTTTCTTTGATAAAGTGCCTAAATTTGTGCTTTTGTATGGTACTCTAATGGTGTGCTACTGTTGCATCTGGGGTTTGCTGTTCATGGGTTGGAGCCTATCTAAAAGAACATTTCTGTGAGGATGCCTTTTCTAAGAACTTACATTCTTTAAAACCTCAGTTGTGATTTTAAGAAATTCAGAACAGTCCATGTACACATACATGGCTAGAAAGTGTCACTGTCAGAGTGTTGCAGTGTGGAGAATTGCCCTACCCTGCTGCCAATACTTCGTCCCAGTGGAGCTACTGTTGATCATTGGTTTTTCAAAAATAAAGTACGTTTACCAGCTTCCAGTGATAAATATATATTCTGGCCTCAGTTTGATCCCTATTTATGTTTCTCTTAGTGAGCCATACCCTCTCCCTCCCCAGCTCAGGGTATTCTGGATGCAACCTGCTGAGCTTCTTCAGAAAGAGGCCTTTTGTGGTCCTCATACATGTGAGCCTGGGAAGATGATCTGCTGCTGTCCTGTTTGAGGGTGCTGCCAATTCAGAAGCTGGGACAGGGCACCCAGCCTGGGAGTATCTGGGCCCAGCAAATCTGAGACTAGCCACATCCCTGGGGTTTGCCTATTTTCACAGGAGGCAGTTGATTGGCTATTGTCATGTCTGTAGCCCTGATCATCTTGTCCCGTAGCTGGAGGCCTTCATGTTGCAGACACAGGGTTGTCACTGCTTTCTGTGTAGTATGAACCAATTTCACCAAAATCATGCATCATCTGTAATGTACATGGTGATACTAGGTGCCAAGGACAGTGCAGACATGGCAGAAAAGACAAATGGCCTACAATGTAATATGGTAACCGTGGGGAGAATGGAAGAAATGTGGAATGAAGGAGGCCAAGTGGGTGGAATCTTTTACCTTGTTGGGAGGTCAGTGGCTCCACCAAGGGCCAGAAGAATACATAGTTGAGGCAATAACCTCTGCAAAGGAGAAGCAGCAGAAAAGGGGGCTCCAGGAAGGCTGTGGAATAGTCTAGACTGGGGAGTAAAGACTTCAGGGGATGCTGAAGTTTGGGGTACCTGAGCAGTAAGTACTGTGATAGGATAGAGAGCCTCCCAGTGCTCAGGCCTTTAGCCTCCCAGGTTTACAGGTAGGGGAGCTTGAGCTAGCACTCAGCCCATGTTTCTTGCTGTTCCTAGTTTCTGGCTGTGTATTCCAAGCCATAATGAACAGATTTCCCTCTCCAAACATATACTTAATTGCTACTAGAAATTATATTAGCATATGAAGATTTCCTTTTATTACAACTCAATTGTTTGAAATCCAGAAAAATCTAATTATCTTCCCTAATCATTAATACTACCCAAACTGCCCAGTGTTTTTGCATTATTTCAAATCTCTCAAGCACGAGGGGATGGGGTGTATTGGTGCTTGCTTCTTTGAGTCAGGTAGAGGAGAATTAAAGTATACGGAAGTCATTGACTTACAAACTATGGATTCCTTACAGTGGTATCAAGGTCGGAAAAGCAGGTACAGTGATGCATGCCTGTAATCCCAGTGTTTAGAAAGTAGAGATGGAAGAATCAGGGGTTCGAGACCAGCCAGGTCAGGCCAGGTTATGTAGTTTGGTTTTTTCTTTTTCTTTTTCTTTTTTTTTTTTTTTTTTTTGGTTTTTCAAGACAGGGTTTCTCTGTGTAGCTTTGGAGCCTATCCTGGCACTCGATCTGGAGACCAGGCTGGCCTCGAACTCACAGAGATCCGCCTGCCTCTGCCTCCTGAGTGCTGGGATTAAAGGCGTGCGCCACCAACGCCCAGCAGGTTATGTAGTTTGAAGCCAGCCTCACCTACACCTGAAACTTTGACCCCTACCAAAACAACAACAACAACAACAAACAAACAAAAAAACCCACCACTAAACAAAACAAAAAGGAGTAGTTGAGAGGAATCTGTCACACAACTTATATGTACTCAGAATTCTTGGTGTACAGCATTCTCTTAGCATAGAGAAGCTTTCTCAGCTTCCTCCATAAGTTGGCCCTGTGTTTTGTTCTCTAGTCTCCTGCTGTCAGAAGGACCTGCTGCTGTTAAAGTGACTGCAGCTGCATCTGAACAGCACAACAGCTTCACTGCAGTGTCCGGGACCACCATCTCCTCAGGGATGCTCCTGTACTGGAAATTGGTCCTGGCACTGAGTTAGTTATCAGCATTTCTGAGTAGTAGTTCCAGGACAACCAAGACTATACAGAGAAACTCTGTTTTAAAAGACAAGACAAAACGACAACAACACAAAAGGACTGGTCACCCTCTGTGAGCATTATGTTAACCTTTATGTTTGCGGGACAATGTGGCAGGTATGATTTTTCTGGATTTTTCTTCAGCACATCACATTCTACCCCTTTGGACAGGTCTGAGGTCATACCTTATTGTTACCCATGTGAGAGAGTGGTTTTTCTTTCTAGCAGAGTCTAAGAGTCCTTACTTATAAAAGTCTTTTTTTGTTTTGTTTTTTTACATTTGTTTATTTGTGCAGCATATATGTAGGCATGCAAATGTCCTGGATCCTATGTGGAGGTCAGAGGACAGGCAACCTGTTAGAGTTGGTTCCCTCCTATTATGTGGGTCTCAGGGACTGAACTCAGGTCACCAGGCTTGGCTGCAAGTGCCTTTACCCACTGAATCATCTTGCCAGCCCAGATCTTTCTACTAACCAACATTCTATCATTTTGCTGGGAAACATCTTCATGCTGATTTTTTTTTTTTTTTAAATTTTCAGTTACAGATTCAGCTCCCTCTTCTCTGGTATAAAAAATTACATGAAATTTATCTTTTATTGTCAGTTTAGCTGTAGTTTTCTGTACGGTTTTTGCACGGCAATTTTTTTCCTTAGTTCTAAAACATTTTTGTTTTGCTTTGTTTTGTTACTTTGAGACAAGATTTTCCTATGGTGCTTTAGCTGATCTCAAATCCTTCAAGTAGCCCAGGCTAGCCTGCAACGGAAGATCCTTCTGCACCAGCCCCTTGAATTCCTAGTTTACATGTGTTACATGCCATGCCTGTCTCTGAAATGATTTTTAAATATCCGTCAGTTTTTAAATCTCATCTTTGAGCTGTTTGACTTAAAAATCAACTTTTTATTAAGTTCTCCAACTCAGAAAAACTCAAATGGAGACTCTCCACCTTGGCTTCCCCTCCCCCCCCATAGAGTATTTGTCTGTATTGAGATTGGGGATATGGCTGAGTTAGTAGTGCTTGATAGCATGCACAGAGACCTAGAGTCAATCCCAGCCATCACTTAAACCCAATTTGATGATTTCACAAGTACATATGAGACAGAGGCAGGAGGATCAGAAATTCAAAGTCATCCTTGGCTACATAGCAAATTTGAGGCCAGCCAGCCTTATGTGTTAGTTACCCTCGGCTTGATGTATTCTTTTGCTGTTGGCCAATTCTGAATGAGTAGATGCCAAACCTATCTCTTTCCTCTTTCATTCAGTGTTCAGTAGACACAGCTTTTCAGCATTTCCCAGCCTTGAGCCAATAGCAGCATTTGCAGTGAATTCTCCTGGACCTCCCTCCCTGCTCTGAGCTGGGAAGATTCGATCTCTAGTTAGATGCTGCTTTCTCAAAACTGAACAGTGAGGAGAGAAAGGTTCAGAGAGCTTGGCCTTGTTTGGCAGGTGGCCTCTGCCTCCAGTGCTTTCAGGAAATGCCTATACTAGGGTCTTTATCCCAGGTTGGGGAGAAGCAGCCTGGACTTTAGAGCCTCCTCCCCATTAGATGTGGACCTTGGCCCCTTTGTCAGGACAGGATGCATGTTGTCTGCTTTGTTAATCTGAAAAGAAAGAAACCATTTTCATTTGCACCTCCTAAAGGAAAGGGCTCACAATGTGTGATGTTTCTGTTTTTTTTTTTTTTTTTTTTTTGTTTTTTTTTTTTTTTTTGAGACAGGCTTTCTCTGTGTAACAGCCCTGACTGTCCTGGAACTCACTATGTGGACAAGGCTGCCTCCAGAGTTCTGGGATTAAAGGTGTATACCACCACCACCTGGCCCTATAATTTGTTTTATGTATAACAATACGGTTTGCATGTTAAATAACACTGTAATAGAATCATTTGATAAGGGTTTCAAGATTTATTATTACTATGTTTTTAAGTTATATGTATATGTGTACATGTGTGCACATTCCCTCAGAGTCCAGAAGAAGACATCAGATATCCTGGAGCTAGAGTTATAGCCAATTGTTGGCTACCTGGACTTAAGTGCTAGCAACCCAATGCAGCCCCTCTACAAGAGCATTGTGTACTATGCATTTATTTATTTGTTTGTTTATTTATGTATTTGTTGAGACAGTGTCTCACTATGTAGCCTTAGATGGCCTGGCATGCTCTATGTATATAGACCAGACCTTCAAGTGCTGGGATTGAAGGTGTGTACCACCATACCTAGCTTCATATAATTTTGAACAGAAGAAAAAAAAAAGGAGAAATTTTCAAGTTACAAAATCCTTCCCTCCAAAGCATTTTTTTTTTTAAATCACTTTGTCTAAGTAGGTGTCAGTGTCACAAAGGGACTAAGTCATGTCTGATTCCCATTGTTGTAATGGTCAATGGAATTGGAGAGCATGGCTTCAAAGAAAGAAAACATTGGATTCTTCTGGGCTGCCAGAATTATTCTTGCTGTTTCCCCATAGTAAAAGCTCAAATTCTCTGAATTCCCAGGGTTTTGTTTTTTGTTTATGAATAACAATTGAAATCTTGTTTGTTTGTTTGTTTGTTTGTTTCTGAAGTAGGGCCTTGCTCTGCAGCCTTACCACACCCATCTAAAATCTTGAATTTTATTAGGATGATATCACAAGGCAGGTTGTGGTAGCTCATGCTTGAACTTCCAGAGGCTGAGATGTGAGGATCATTGCAAGTTCAAGGCCATCCTGGGCTAAACATCAAGACTTATTTCAAAAATAAGTAAATTCACAGCAATGGTTAAAAGCTCTATGAAAGAAAGAACTTGGGCTGATTAGATGTCTCAGCAGGTAAAAGTGCTTGGTGAAAACCTGGAAAAACAGACAGACAAATAAATAAACTAACAAAGTTTGATCCCTGGGTCCCTAAATAGAAAGACAAGAGGACCAGCTCCAGAAAATTTGACCTCCATGTGCATATCATGGCACTCAGTGTGTATGCTCACTCACACTGCACACTACAATAATAATAAAATAAGAACAAGTGATGGTGAACAGCTGTAATCCAATACTTGGGAGAGGAAGGCAGGAAAAAGCAATCCGAACCATCCTCAGCAACAGAGGTTTCAAGTCCCTTCTGGCCTTCCTAAGACTCCATCTCAAACCAAAACAAGAACTTCCTCTGCCAACACATCTTTCTCATGGTTAAGTTTCCTTTGGGGCCACTGTCTCTGATTATTATCTTCAGATTGATGTCATCATGGCAGAAATAGAATTTCATTTGTTCTTATTTCTGTCTCCCTGTCTGGGCTTTATGCTGAGCAGTCTAGTGACTGTAACACCTCCATCCTTGCATTGTGCCGGAATTTCACTTAGGATTTTACAGATGACATCATGGATAAAGCAAGGCCAGATGTGGCTCCAGAGAAGACTGCAGTAGCACTTGAGCCAGATTGAATCTGTCTCTGTAACAAGGCCCCAGACCTTAGCAGAGCTGACTCCATGATGGAAGTGCCATTCAGGCCATAAAACTCAGCATGTAGTCAGCACCACCTGCCAAAATGAAAACAAAGACCTAATCCATCAATATCCATAGTTCTGGGAAAGCCTCTAAATGTACTAACCTTGCTTTTTGGCTTCTGTAATTCTGCTTCTGGCTAACTGTTCTTGTTAACCAAAGTCTGTCAACTTAGGATATAGTTTTGCACTTAGAAGCTCACTCCGAGAAAGGCTCAGGGCTATACTAGGATCCAGAACACCAGGTATAGTTGTTGGCTGGCTAATGAAGACTTTCTATTGTTTAAACCCAGGTCCGAGTAGTCTTCTGTGGTGGATGGCCCAAAACAGCCTCCTGTCTGTCCCTTTCTAGGAGTACCTGCTGCAGTCCAAGGCTCGAGCCACCCTGCTAGCCTGCCAAGTCGACCCTACTATTCCATTTCCTTGATGGTCATGGGGACCAGAGGTGAACACCTGACCCCCAGGGCATCCTGTATGAGGTTGGCAAGTCAGAGCCTTCTCAGACAGAGAATGATTCAATAGCTGTAAGGTCCAGTTGCAAAGGCGTCTAGACTGGCTCTGAGTTTCTGCCCTGTGTTGTGTTGCTTTAGGTTGCTATTGAGTTCTGAGAGGTCAACATCCATGAGGGCAAGTTTGGAGAAGCTTCTGTACTTCTGACTTGTATTTCTTCCCCAGCTTTTCCTTGTTTCATTCAGTCCAAATGTAGGAGGGGACAGAGGAGCACACAGGGTCACTGTGCTGGTCACTGCTCATTCTCCGATGAAAGTGACTTCTCTGTTACTTCTGAACTTATATAGTTCCTGGTGAAATTAGTCTCCTCGTGTTAATTTGAAGGTTACTGAAGCAAAGATATCTTCTATTGTATGTTGCCACTTTCTGAAAGGGTTGTGCCAATTCACCACCACATTATAGGAGCAGACCCATCAACCCAGGTGTCCAGTGGGGTCAGGCCATATTGTCAACTCATCAAAAAAAAAAAGTATTTGTGGGAGACAGGGGCAGGCAGATCTTTGTGAGTTCAAGTCCATCCAGGTCTACAAAGCAAGTTTCAGGAGAGCCAGGGTTGTTACACAGAGACACTCTGTCTTGAAAAACAACAACAAAAACAAAAACTAAAAAACAAACCAAAAACATTTTGTTTGTTTGTTTTGTTTTTTTGAGACAGAGTTTTTCTGGGAACAGCCCCGACTGTCCTGGAACTAGCTCTGTAGACCAGGCTGATCTCAAGCTCACAGAGATTAAAGGCATGTGCCACCTCATAATTTATTCTTTTGCCTCTTAATCTTGGTGGTCTCTGTTAATGGAAAACATTAAAAAGGCAAGGATGGGACCAGTAGAGTGAATCAGCTGGTAGAGGTCCCTGCTGCTGAGCCTGACAACCTAAGTGTTTCCCTGGAACCCATATGGTGGGACGGAAGAACAATTCCTACAGGGGCTGGAGAGATAGATGGCTCAGAGGTTAAGAGCACTGACTGCTCTTCCGGAGGTCCTGAGTTCAATTCCCAGCAACCACATGGTGGTTCACAACCATCCGTTTTGAGATCTGGTGCCCTCTGCTGATGTGCAGATGTACATGGAAGCAGAATGTTGTATACATAATAAATAAATAAAATCTTTAAAAAAATAAATAAAAAATAAAAAAGAACAATTCCTGCAATGCCACTATTTTAGGATGCTCTAGGAAATTGAGAGGATGGGGCCCAGTTGGAGGAAGGAGCTGACTTGGAGGTTCAAGGCTGTATCTAGTCCTCAGCCCCTTCCTCTCTGGTTCCGTTTCTATGAACAACCTCCTCCACATGTTTCCACTGATGTGATACTCCTCCCTAGCGCATGGGACCAAGCAACAAGGGACTGAAGCTGTGACAGAGAGCAAGCTGCTCAACCTCTGTTTATGTCAGACATCCTGTCACAGTGAAGAAAAGGAGCATGATATCCGATTAAGTTTTCATCCTCTGTCACCCCTGACATGATGTTTTAGTAAGGACCCAGTAAGCCAGGGTCCCCTCATCCCTAGTGTGTTCTCTGTCACCTTCACCCACTGACCCTACGCTGCCTCCGTTATAAATCCCAACTGCTCATGCTGTGTTCAGAACGCTCTCTTCTGTGGCAACAGTTCCCGATTGAAACCCATTTTTATTGCCTTCACAGTATTAGACTGTGGTCGGGTCGACTTTTCGCAAGCTCCGTTGCAGAGCTGTGTTCTAGGCTGATGTTTCTCCACCTTCCTAATGCTGTGACTCCTTAATACAGCCCCTCGTGCTGTGGTGACCCCTGACAATAAAATTAGTTTCATTGTTACTTTATAACTGTAATTTGCTACTGTTATCATAATGTAAATATCTGTGTTTTCTGATGGTCTAAGTTGAGCCCCCAGGTTGAGAACTGCTTTAGCGTTTATGCCCATACTCACAACAGCCCTGCAGCTGAGATGATATAGCTTATTTACAGGGTAGTGGGCAGAGGCAGAAAGGGTAGTGATGTAACAAGCAGTGAGAGCCCCATCTCCTTTACAAGATTCCTGTCAATCAGAGGTGTCAGCACACCCCTGAAGTCCATGCACTTGAGAGGCTGAGGCAATAGAACTGTGAAAACTTCTTTCTTCAAAAGGTTCCAGTCCATGTTCTCTCTTCTTATTAGTCGGAAAAACAAAACAGCCCTTGGGAAGCGGTTTGCAATCTCCACATTGTCTTCCCATTCAGGAGCCATTTGTAATTTGAGTGTTGAATCCACTAGGGGGCAGCAGAGACTGGCTGTGCCCGGCTGTTTAGCCAGCCTGTGCGTTTTTTCACCAAAGCCCTCTGGTGAGAATTCTTCATCTGTTATTCATTGCTCCATCATGATCAAAGTGTCTTGTGAAAAATCTGCCTGCACCCCTGTCCCTCAATTTCTCTTTGAAGTACAAATTATCATTTGACCCCTGTGCATCCTTTAATGGAACATAAATTAATTTAGGTTGTAGAGACAGTTGGGTAGGTAAGGGAACCTGACACACACCATGCTGATGACCTGAGCTGGATCTCAACATTCTCTAGGTGGAAGCAAAGAACCAACTCCTAAAAATTGTCTCCTGACTTACATACAAGCACCATGCCATGTGACCACTCAACACATTTTAAAATAGTTTATATCACCCCAGTAGCCCTATGTGGTAGACACTATATCACCTTACACACAGGGAAGCTGAAGCCCAGAGAAGTTAACATCCCTAACCCCAATGGGCCCTAACTGCATGGGCCACAGAGATTGTTCTAGAAGAAGGACGGACACCTGCCCAGTGTGGATAGCACAGCTTCCTTCCGGGCAGGAAAGCTTGCTGTTCCCACCACTGTGTTACTTGACTGAACTGTGACTGTGGCCTCCACTCCCAGGTGATATGGCCTTGCTTGAGGAACCAGATTAAGGCAGAGTCCCAGAGTCTTCCATGACTAGCAGGAGGCTGCAGGCTGACTGTGATACTTGCTGACATAAAGATTTTTAAGAGATCCCACCCAGTGCTATAAAGCCAGAGACTAAAGAGTCCTTTCCAACTGGGTTCCAATCTGGGGAGAGCTAAGCTGGCAGCTGGGTCACTGGCACAGTCTCCCGAGAGTCTGTTCAGAGTTCTCACAAACCTGGGCTTTCTGAACACTGTGGACCTCAACAGCCTATTTGCCAGATCCCTGCTAGATGCTCACCACCACACCCAGAATGCTTTTGTCTTTTTTCCTCTCTCCAAGAGTCTCCTGAGGTCCCCAAGTGACATTCTAAAGTCAGTGGTTTAGGGGACCTGGCTTTGGGCCTAAGGGGCTGTCTTAGGTGGAATGCTGAGAATGCCAGGGCATGTGGTCTGCTTGGGTCTGCTCCTGCCAGCCTGTATACTTCCCATGGCAGGGAGACTCCAGCCAGGCCTGACACACTGAGGCCTCTTTGATGCTCTCCTCACTTAGGCCCCAAGCCGGTGACTGTGGCTGTCATCACAGAAGGTCTACAGATTAACCTCTTCTATGAGCAGGGGTGGCTGGGCCCTCTGGGGCTTGAGATTTATATCTTACAAGAAATGGCACAAAGGGGCCCCTCATTCCAATGCAAGGAGGTCCCTGACTCCTCTAGGACAGACCTTCATTGTGAATTCCCTGAGACCCATATTCCCATGTTTGAACCCCTGCAGGGTAGGGATTGATTTCTGTCTTTGAGCTCTTCTTGACAGTATATGTCCAAATGCTTTCTGGGACAGAATGTGCCACCTTTCTGGGCCTCAGCTGGAGTTAGACAAGGGTATGAAGCTATGAAGGAATTTGCCACTTAAAACAAAAGACTTCTGTTTTTATTTTATGTATATTAATGATTTGCCCCCCTGGTGGCCATAGAGATCTGGCGTCATTGGGTCACTTGTAACCAGAGTTACATACTCGTGAGCCACCATGTGGGCACTAGGAATAGAACTTGGGTCCTCTGAAAAAGCAGTCAGAGATCTTAACTACTGAGCCACCTCTCCAGAAGTTTGCCACTCTGAGCCTATTTCTTTAGGGTTTTGAGGTGCATAGCCAAGGGGGAGGCGATGCAAAGCTCTGGGGCAGAGGCAGTGGGATATGAGAAGAGGCCTGAATCAAATCAGTCCACCAGCATGCACAGTGGCAGCTGAGGACAGGGGTGGGAAGCTCATGGGAAAGGCGTTGTCCCAGGGAGGCCAAGTACAGCCCAGCCGGGATGCCAACTCATGAGAGACTGTCCCAGGGATGTGAGAGGAGGAAATTTCCCAGAGCAGTTACTACTAAGTAAAGAATAAAGCAGGGGGCTGGAGAGACATTTCAGAGGTTAAGAGCACTGACTGCTCTTCCAGAGGTCCTGAGTTCAATTCCCAGCAAACACAAGATGGCTTACAACCATCCATTATGAGATCTGGTGCCCTCTACTGGTGTGCAGAATGTTGCATACATAATAAATAAATAAAATCTTTAAAAAAAAAAAAGAAAGAGGTAGATATGAGTATCAAGCTGCAAGACGATGGGAGCTCAGTCTTAGGTAGAGGTGAGAGAGCTGACTCTGTGTGTGTGTGTTTGAAAAAATGTATGAGGGTAAATGGGTGTGTGAATGTGTGTGAGGGTATATAAGTGTGTGTACTTATGAATGTACATATGAGTATAAATGTGAATGGTAGTTTGAATGAGAAATGGCTCCCATGGGCTCATGTATTTGAACATTTGGTTGGTCCCCAGTTGGTGGTGATGATTTGCCAACAATATGCAATATTTAGTAGGTAAAAGCTTACTGGAGGAACAATGTCACTGGGGGAGGGCTTTGAGAGTCTTATGCTATTTCCTTGTTGTGAAGACATATATTTGACAAGCCACCTCTTCTGATTGGTTTAATAAAGAGCTAAATGGCCAATAGGTAAGCAGGAGAGGATAGGTGGGACTTCCAGGGAGAGAGAGGAAGCAGAGGAGGAATCTAGGCATGAGAAATTGGCCATCAGACTCAGAGCAAGTTGGATGTGCCTTATTAAGGAGAGGTAACTGGCCGGGCATTGGTGGCCCACGCCTTTAATCCCTTTAATCAGGAGGCAAAGGCAGGCAGATCTCTGTGAGTTCAAGGCCAGTCTGGTCTCCAGAGTGAGTGCCAGGATAGGCTCCAAAGCTACACAGAGAAACCCTGTCTCGAAAGAAAAAAAAAAAAAAGAGAGGTAACTGAGCCACACATGGCAAGAGGTAGATGAATAGAAATGGGTTAAATTAAGTTATAAGAACTAGTTGGAAACAAGCCTAAGCTAAAGGCCAAGCTTTCATAATTAATAATGTCTCTGGTGATCCAAAGAGAGTCCAACAAGAAAGCTTGCTACATTTCCTGTCCTCTCTCTCTCTCTCTCTCTCTCTCTCTCTCTCTCTCTCTCTCTCCTCCTTCCCTCCCTCCCTCCCTCATTAGTGAAATGTGATCTGTGTGATCTGTGTGATCTGTTTCTTGGCTGCCATGTCTTTCCTACCCTTATGAAGTCTATTCCTCTAGGACCTTAATCCAAAACTCAACCCTTTCTTCCTTGAGTTGCTTTTGTAAGAGTTTTTTTTTTTTTTTATCACTGCACAATAGTCACTAACACAGTATTTGAGTGGGCATGAGTGTGGGGGTGTGAATGGGTGTGAATGGGTATGAGTGTCTGTAAATGTGCATGTAAGGGTGTGTGTATGAGCACACACAGTGAAAATCCCTAATGTAAAGAATGCTGGACCAGCAGAACTGAGAGGCCTTTCAGTCTGGAATATTCTATGACTTCCAGACCTTATAAGCCTACAATTGACTGCAACAAGTAGTGTGTTGTTGTAAACCTTTGTAAATATCAATGAGATATTACTGTGAGACCATAATTTCTTAGTCAACCTGTGTAGCTGAAGATGTAGCTTCTTTAAACCTGTTGAATGATTAGAAAAGTGCTACAGTGTACATTTTATACTTAATTTGTGTTACCTTGGGCTAAATTCCCAGATAAGTAATTAATAGGTCAAAGAAAAAAGCTATTTTCTAGGAAATTGGCTTGTAATGCTAAATGCATTCTAAATTGGTTATTTCTACTTTTTAAAGTCTTGTCATGAAAATACTCTAAATGAATACATTAAAAAAAGAGTGAAGAGTGTGATGTGTGTTCTGATATCTACTTTAATAGTTGCCAACATTTCAATAGTCACTTGACTTTTCTAGTTGGGAGGGGTGCTGAATTAGCCAATCTCTGATCACTGTTTGGACTATTTCAAGATGTTCACGACCACATAAAACACTGCAGGGTGTGTCCTTTTCGTCAATCCTTTGCATCAATGAAGCATGTTATTTGGGGAAAAAAATCTTGGAGCCAAAATTTTGGAGTCAAAATCTGCATGCTTTTTGAAACTGTTTTTATACAATGCTGAATTGCTATGTAGCAAAGCCTCTCCAAGCGGTTCTTTTAACATCAGTGTCCAGGAGTGTCTAGTTCTTTTTATTTTTCAAAGTATTTATTTTCTAGTTCTTTTTATAACTTGCTTGTTTAATAGATGCATCTCACTGTTCTTTCAAATAGCATCTTGTAATTGCAGAAGACACAGATAGACATGGAATTTTGACACTTAATTTTCCCTTATGTAAACTGGCTACTTCTTCAAATGCTTTTGGTGGTTTCTTCTTTTATCTTACTGCTTTGTAAAGTATCAGAAGTGTCTAATTGGCCTAGATACATGGGAAGCTGAAGCGGGAGGTGGGAACACTTGAGCTCACAAGTTTGAGATCACCCTGGGCAATATAGTGAAACCCTGTCTCAAGAAACAGGAAAAGGAGCAGGAAGATGGTGTGTAGAGGTGGGACTCTGGGGAAGAAACTAGATTAAGTCATTAGGGTGGAATCCCCATAGTTCATAACGTGTTGCTTTTTGAGGAGAGAGACCAAGTAGACCCAGGTGCACATCAACCTGTCTGAGAGCCCATGCCATGGCTTATACCATGTGTTTGAGTGGCACTCGTGAGCCATATAAGCCTCTTGTTTTAGCAAGAATCTTGCCTAAGGTGCTTCATAATACATTAAAGAGCTGAGTAAAATGGTGGAATAGGAGAATGTGTGTGGTGACAGTCAGATGAACAGGCATCCATCGACATTCATCTCCTACCTAGGATATACATTTTAAATCATTTTCTCAGCGCATTTTCTTTCAGTATTATTTGGTTTTAATAATTTGACAAAGTTATATCAACTAGCCTTTTGTAAAATTTTTATTTTTATTATATGTATTTATGCATAGATATGTGTCAGCATGTGAGTATGTGCACCCTGGAACTGGAGTTTTAGACAGTTCTGAACTGCCTGACATGGGTGCTGGGACCCAAATTCAGTTCTTTGGAGGAAGAACAGCAATGTTCTTAACCACTGAGCCATCTCTTTTGCTATGTATCAGCCAGTCTTGATTATATGCACCATTGTGCTTAGGAAGACAGTCCTCATTTGTATTAGTTAGGGTCTCTAAGGGACAGAACTGATTGAATAACTAATATAATCTCTCTCTCTCTCTCTCTCTCTCTCTCTCTATATATATATATATATATATATATATATATATATATATATATATGTTGTCCAGTCCTCAAGACTGGATGTCTCAGTAGTCCCAATCTGGTGCTAGAGTGCCAGGGAAGTCCAAGAGAGCTGCCAGTTTTCAGTCTGCATTGGAATCCTGAAGAAGTAGGTTCCAGCACCAGTGAAGGAATGAGTGATGGCAAATGGTAGAAAGCCCAAACTTTCTCCTTCCCTGTCCTGTTAAGTGGGCTACCCACCAGATTTAGGTGAGTCTTCTGACCTTAAACCCAGATTAGGTTATGTCTTCCATACCAAATGATCCAACCAAGAAAAACTCTTGAATGGGTGTGTCCAGCTGCTTGGGTTTTTGTTAATTCCAGATGTAGTCAGGCTGACAACCAAGATTAGCCATTGCACTATCCCAAAAGTTATCATCATCCAACCAGATACAGAGTGTTTTCACTCTAGAAGGAAAACCAGCCTATTAGAAAACACACACAGAGTTTGGCATAGTGGTGCATGGCTATAATAACACTTGGAAGGCAAGGCAGGAGGATCAGGGGCCCAAGGTTATCCTTAGCTCCGTAGTAAGTCTAGGCTATAGGAGAATGTCTCTCAAAAAAACCAAAAACCAAAGCAAACTAACACATACATAGGCAGGATACCATCTCGGAGACTTAGTTCTTTCTTGGAGTGTGAACTTGTGTGGTCCCCTGTTGTTTGTGTGATTGCTTGACTGCATGGGCTGATCTTACAGGCACAGTCAGATATTCCCATTTTTTTTTTCTCAAGCTGTGTTCAAATGTACCTCTGTTAACTCAGCCTTCCGGGTGACTGGCCAGCTAGTACTAGCTTGTGAACATTTGTCAAACAGGGATTTTGCAACCTGGCTATCCAGCCATTGCAGCTTGTGGTCACTATGGTGGAAGGATTTGCTTTACAGAAACAGAGAAGTGGTACAAGGGGGGAGAACGGGGGGGGGCTTCCTCCCATCTATTTCTCCTGCTCTCTACTTCCAGGACCCCTTTTCCTGATCACCCACAGAAGAGGGTGCAACATTGACTCCTCTTTTCTTCTCCACTGCTTTCCTCCTCTGCTCCCCTATCCTGCTCCATTGTTGATGGAGCCCAGAGGGAAGAATGGAGGAAGATGCTTAGGAAGTCTTCAATAGTGTATGCTGTACAGAGCTTCCAAGTGGCCTGTGTTGTGGCGAGGGTCCTGTGTTGGCTCTTTGGCATGGGGTTCTAGATTAATGTGAGGACCCATTTATTCACTGTAGTCTCAGACAATATTTTCCAGTTGAATACTGGCGGAACCCCTTCCCCCTGCAACTCCTGTCTCTGGAGGAACCCCAGCTGCTTTCAGACAGGAATCCCTTCCTGGGCCTTCAGTCACCTGGGACTGACTCCTTCAGCTTTGTGCATATCACAGCCAGACTAACCTCTGCCTAGGTGCAGGGCCTATAGGATTTCTGGCTCACCCTGACAACCAAAAGGCAGAAGTGTGTTCGCTGGAGGCTGACCTTTGCTGTTCCAGGCTCTACAGGGAGCTCCCACCTCTGCCCACTTTGGTCACCCTTAGTGGAGTCACCTTCTGGAGCCCCCACCCAAGGCAGCAGGAAGGTTTGATGGGCTGAAAGTTTTCCCTTTGCATGCACAGTATCCCCCAGACCAATTCTTTTGGAAAAACATGTAAGTGAAATATAAGCTCATGGACTTATTTGTGTTCATGTATATGTGTATATGTGTTCATGTATGTACTGTAAGTATGCATTCATACATGTATGTGTGTGAATGCATATAACTGTGGCATGTGTTGTGTGCATGTGTGTGCATGTATATGTGTATGTATGTGTGTGCTTGCATACATGAATGTGTGTGTGTGTGTGTGTGTGTGTGTGTGTGTGTGTGTGTGTGTGTGTGTGCAGCAGGGAGGGGGTACAGTGTTTCTTTCAATCACAGAGGTTTCAGCAGTTTTGTTTAATCGCAGGTAGATGAAAATGGTCTCTGAAAGCTGACATGCTAACCAATGTTCACCATAACAATCCAGTAGCCAGTAAATGATTTAATTCTCATTCTCAATGGACTCGCTAGGTCTTTGTTCATGGGGCAGCTTGTTTTTGTGCTGTTGGGGTTGGATCCCTTCTGCCCACTGCCCACATGCCATGAGGTCATCTGTATTTTTCCATGGTGGTTCTTCTGTTCCCTTTCCGAGAAGACTGTATTTTGTTTGCTTTTATCTTCTGCAGTGGTTTAGGAAGGAGACATCTTATTTTGAGTAGGACTAATTATCATCATTAGTTTTTGTTTGCATTCTTAAACCTGCAATTACAGACCTATCAATGTCTAGGACAACATCCCGCTCTTTCTTTCCTCCCACTGGAAAGAAGGAGGATCTGCACAGCTTCTCCTACCTGCTCCCTCACTGCCTGTGCTCAGTGAGAGTTCAGTACAGAAACCCAGACTTCCTTTCTGAAGGCTCTCAGCAGCTCCCTTGGTTACCCTGGTCTTGCCCTCACGCTGGGCTGATACCTCCAAAACCTTTTCCATGTCTCTGTCATTTCAGACTGTGCTGCTGGCTCTTCTCCTGACACTTCTTCCTCATTTTGTACCCCTTAGTACTGTCACATCTGATTTGGAGAACATCTCAATGGCATCTTTTCAGAAAGAGTGCATCCAAGTGCTATCCATCCCTCTCAAGTGCTTGGATGCCAGACCTATTTTCTTTTGTTCTTATTCTGGGCAGTGCCTAACACCAGTTTTTTTTTTTTTTTTTTTCTGTAGGCTGGTTGGTCCCTTTTCTTTATGAGGTTAGTGAGTTGGGGATCTGGGAGATGACAGGAGAGAGGGTGGCAGTGAGGTAGCAACTGGACAGCTGCTGATTCTTCAGCCTTGGTGTCATAAGGGCTAAGCTGCCCATTATCACACTTGTGGCTAGCCTGTTTCCTAGACTCTAGATGACCCTCAAAACCATGCTTGTCACACTTGACCACGCAAGAAGCTGTTCTGGGGCTCATTTAAGATGCAGCATGTGGGGCTGGAGAGATGTCTTAGTGGTTAAAAGCAGGTACTGTGCTTGCACTGGACCCAAATTCAGTTCACAGCACCCATATCAAGTGGCTCACAACAGCCTGCAACTCCAGTTCCAGAGAAATCTGAAAACTTCTTGCCTCCCGAGTACTCACATACCACACCCATCACACATAATTTAATAGCGAAATAGATTTATTTTGTTCTATTTATGTATGTATCTGTGTGTCTCAGTCAGGGTTACTATTGCTGTGATGAAACACCATGACCAAAAGCAACCTGGAGAGGAAAATGTTTATTTCACTCACACTCCCATATAATAGTTCATCATCAAAAGCTATAAGGGTAGAAACTCAAGCAGGGCAGGAACCTGAAGGCACGAACTGATGCAGAGACCATGGAGGGGTGCTGCTTACTGATTTGCTCCCCAAGCCTTGCTCAGGCTGCTTTTTTAAAAAATAGAATCCAGGACTACCAGCCAAGGGGTGGCCCCACCCACAATGGGCTGAGCACTTCCATATCAATCACTAGTTAAGAAAATGCTCCACAGACTTGTCTACAGCCTGATCTTATGGAGGCATTTTCTCAGCTTAGGCTCCCTTAAGCTGGTGACTCTAGTTTGTGTCAAGTTGACACAAAACTAGACAGCACCATGTGCTACAGGTGTGCAGACCTTCAGAGGCCAAAAAAGGTGTTGGACACCTACTACTGCTTCCCTGCAGAGCTGGAATTACTGGTGGTTGTGAGCCACCCAACATGGGTATTGGAATCTAAACTCTGGTTCTCTGGAAAGGCAGTGTGTGCTCTTAACCACTGAACCATCTCTCCAGTTCCCCCACTTTTATTTTATTTTTGATTATTTGTATGTCTGTGTCTATGCTTGCGTCTCTTCATGTATTAGATTCCTACAGCTATGGAACATCTGCCGTGTGGCCAGTAGATAAGAAACTATATTTTAAATTGTTCTTAAATTAATTAAATGTCAATATCCACAAGTCCAGACCATCTCACTCTGCTCAGACAGTGTGCCTCCTCACTCCAATCCAGGGCCCATTCCACCTATTTCCTGTGCCTTGTCTTGAGTTCAGGTTGGACTTGTTTCCCTGCCTCTGTCCCCCTCTCAGACATGGAGTTTGTTCTCTGGTCAGAACCTGAGGGAAGGACAGTTGGTCTTCTGGCCCTCAGTCTGATGACTTCACCAGATTCCCCAGTAGGAGGGGGAGGATTGAGAGCTACATGGTGGCTCAGGGACATGGAGATGAGGTGCATGCTGTCTTGCCTGGTGCCACACATGACATCTTCTCTACCAGTGGACCCTTCTGTCTGCTCTTCTCAGCATTGCTGTGGGATGGGTACAAGGTGGGATACTGATATGTAAGTAGCTCTTTTGGCAACAAGACCAGGAAGTAAGTGGGGCAGACTTGGCTGATGTCCATCTTATTTTCTGTAGACAACTGGTGTAACGTGAGACTCACTGTCCCAGAAAATGAACCAAGCAGACGAGACAATGACATCCTTTGTATGTTTAATATGGTACAGCAGGATTTTTCCAAACCAGAGCTGGTGTCTTTGGCTCTGGGCACACCCCTTCCCCAGGGCTCTAAAGGACATCCTCTAACAGAATACTTAAGAGGACTCTTCACTCCTCTGACAGTGACTTCTTGAAGTGCATATATAATAAATAAATAGAAAATATACCTTTGTTCATGGTGACACCTACAAGAAACATTTACAGACAAAACATGCCATGCACCCAATTCCCGAGGAAGGACCAGCTATTTAGCCAACAGGAAGAAGAGGATCCCTTTAGGAACCTTTCAATCAAAGGCTCCTGACTCAATGGCATTGCTGACCAACAGAAAGGACAAGAGCAACTTTCTAAGCAAGAAAGACAATTGTGCTACCAAGAAAATGCCTGGACATGGATGCTTGGTGGATGGTTTAGTAAAGAAGGCTTTCTGTATAGAACCCTGTACCATTCAGCATATGTACAACCTGGAGAACTTTTTCCATAGGTATTTGCTGAAATGAACTGAGCCAGAGACATTCAACATTCACGGCCACCTAAATGTGATCATCGCATCTTAAGCCAGTCACAGTGTGAGACCCTAGCATTGAAAATTCAATGAAACTTAGACAAGAAAAATATGAGGTCACTTTTATCCCCTCCTCCCTCCCACTCATCTCCCCAGAAGAGGTCTTTCCTCTGATGTTGGCCACTGAAGCAACCCTGTCTTAAGAGGTTGGGCCCCATACCCAACTCCCAATAGCTGGAAGACCCATTCAGTGGGGAAGAGTCCTTGGGAGTTGGCTCAGCCTGGACTCTGGGACTCTGGGACTATGTTTCCTTGGCACCACTGGGCAGAGTGGATGAAGAAAGTCTTTGAACGAGTTTATGGTTGGGGAGGAAAGGAACCATGGCACTCATGAACCCCAGGGAACCCCTGATACCTCAGAAGAACATCGATAAGATGTCCACTCATCTGGGCATCTGAGCTATTTGCTCAGACAAGGTTCACACTAGCTGAGAGACCCTGGGTTGGAGCCAACCATACTCAGATCTTCATGAAAAGCCATTTTGGCCCACCAGAAGCACATTGGCATATCCTGACGCTATCCATTGGGCATTCCAGCACCACTGTGGAATAAGGTAGCACCAAGAGGGTTCCACAGTCATGAGTAGCCCATGCCCAAGTGTGGCAGGCAGGATGAAGAAAATAAAGGTGGCAGGGTTGCCACCTAGAAGAGGGTGGGCAGTGTACACTAAGGAGAAAGATGAAAAAGCCCTTTACAAAAGATCATTCTGTTCTGGCCCTTGTCTCCCCTTGCACAGGGTATTCCCCCTTCCAGAAGCTACTTCAGATACACTGGACTCCCTGGGCCAGCTGTTGAGGCAGTGTGATGTGGCAGTGTGTGCTGAGATTGGGCTTCATGGATCTGGCTGTGTGCTTCTTTCCCATCTCGGTCTTATTCTCCTCAGATGTAGCTGAAAAGCACTGAACTAGGTGGTCCTTGAGGAGTCCCCAAGGTTCTCTCTATCTCCAACACAGAAGGTTCACTGTGGTGTGAGCATGCTCAGATATCACAGAATCTTCTGCTCAGCTCTTGGCTGAAGTGTACCAGAGGCCCATTATAGAGCCTCAGATGTGTGAACTTCACTCCACCCTCTCTCAGAGTTACAGGGGACTGGCTGGAGAGCAACCTGCACTAGGTTCTGTACATCGTAGCTCAACCCTTTTTCTTCTCTGCCAACCTTGCTTCTCCATCACAAGTGGGTCAGCTGTGGAGGCCAAAGGTGACCTGCAGTGACTCAGACGCAGGTAGTGGCAGGAAACCATGCCAGAGGCCACCTCATGTCTCGCTACCAGCTCTGTCCTTCACTCCTGCCAGTACCACAGCATCCCAGAAGAAGTCTTCCCCCATGTGCCTGGGTGATGTGAACTTCCCCTCCTCTGAGCTACCACTGGTCAACTGCGTCACTTCTGTCTGGACTCTCAGCCTTGTATCTGAGTGTACCGAGACCTGGCTGCCTGTCATCTGCTGACACAAGGCCCCCGAGTGTGAGCTCTCACCTCTCTATCCCCTGTATCAAGGGCACTCATAGTGGAGATGCCAGCTACAATGATTACTTCTACTTCTAGGCACAGAGAAAAACACTGCCATCCCAGGAAGGGCCCCCACTCCAGTGTGCCCAGCTGAATTCTCTCTAAAAGGGAGCCCCTCCAGACAGAGGACTCCATCTCCTCCCCAGCACAGTCTGCCACCCTGGCCAGCTCTGTCTGTATGCCAGCTCCTACTCCCAAGAAGCCCTGCCCTCACAGGAGTAAAGATGGCCTTCCCTCCATCTGCCACTTCATGTGTCTGCAAGTGACTGTGAAAATCGGTGAGTGGTCCCCTCATCTGGACTACTTTCTATCTGGGTTCAGATTCCTGCCCAAATAGCCACTTGATGCCAGCACAACCCAGGTCTCTTTGTATGGTCCCCATGCCTCTACTGATGAGGCACAGACAGGAGAGAAGCACCCAAGAGGAGGTTGTAGCATCAGCCAGCACTGCCCAGGTTGCTGCGGGTAGACTGGAGTAGGGGCAGGTGGCAGCACCAAGGTCTTTGATATCTGTCCCTTAGGCCAGTGGGGCTGAAAACCAGAGGACCCAGCCATCCTGTCCCTGGCTTCTGTAGGAGTCCAGCCTAGGGTGGTAACAAGTGGCAACTGTCCTTATAACTTCTTTTTCCTCACCACAGGGATGGGAACCACTTGGAAGATTTTGGCCTTGTGTTCTTCAGTCTCCAGAGTCACCCAGGTGGGTCGAAAGCTGCCTTTGAAGCCGACAAATACCATTTTTTCTGTAAAGTGAAGGATCAAGGGGATGAAAATGAGGTTAGTAGAGAAGCTGCTTGTCATACCCCAGCACTCCCCTTCAGCATCCTCTGCCTGATAGGGCAATCCCTTCCCAGCTCCATTGGGCTATTTCTCTCTTAGGTAAGCTCTCAGACCAGCTGGTGCTGGGATTGGGCATCTTTTTGTATGGGGCTTGTAGGTATCACTCCAGTCTCAGTAGGGTAGAGACTCTGTATGTTACAGGAGAGCTATGCACAGCAGGAGACAGGGTGGACTGGGAGGGGAGAGTGCTAGTAAGATTCCCGCCTGCCTTCCAGCTGACTTATGGCCCCCAGAAACCGGGTGACATTTGTCTTCAAGATCTCATCCTCAGCTCTGTCACTTTGTGGCTCTAGGAGGGAAGGACCACTTGACTCTGGTCATTGCATATCTGAGTCTTTGGCAATAGCATCTTAACAGATAGAAATCTGAAAATAGCCCTGGGATGCAAAGAAAGGACCTCAATACTCTCTCTCTCTCTCTCTCTCTCTCTCTCTCTCTCTCTCTCTCTCTCTCTCTCTCTCTGACTGCTGTGACAAGCTTGTATCTTTCCAGATTTTTCTCTGGCTGCTGCATTGGGTAAATATCTGCATAATGGCCTCTTGTTTTTGATGTTCATTATAATCAGGACACAGTCAGGACCTGGCTCAGGAAGGCAAGGGTCCATATCTAAGCAGCATCTTACTATGCAACTGTTGAATTCTTCGTCTTCTGTGGATGGAACCATGCCTGCTGTTCAAGTTATTTGTGAATGCATGAGCTAATTATTAAAAGTTCAGCAAGGTTCAAGGCTGGCATCAAATGGTAGCAATCATGGTTGTCACCATTCACACATCTGCTTCCTCTCTCTAAACCTCCCTGTGGTCTCGCTCTGAACAATCTAGGACAAATGAGCATCGTGTGGATATTTATGTCTGGCTAGCTTTACCCAGCATATCCAGGAAGTCTTGGTTGGGTTTCATCACAGAAGAGCTGTGTGACCTTAAACAAGCATGGGGAGTCTCTGGGATTTAGTTCTCTCTTCTTTCCCTGTCTTTTTCAAAATGTAATAGATGCTACAAAAGCAGACATCAGCTGGACTTATGAGGAGGATGTAGGCCCTTGGCCAGGCTGAATACTCAGACAAAGGCAGTTTCTGATGATGCTTTTGCTGCATAAAGGACCACTTGTGGAGTAGAGGGATAAATAGCTTTAGAAGTATTCTTCCAGTGTCTGGTCACAAGAGAATGTGCTGTAGTGCAGGGATGGTAAGCAGGTGGCACCAGGCCAAGAGGCCACTGGCTACACTGAGGATTCTGGGGCTGGACCCAAGCCTAGTGGGAAAGAGTGTCATGGATGCAGCAGGATAATGGTATCCCCACCCCATCTATCCTGGTTCTGAGGTCAGCTTACACCTCACTCTGACTTACCTTTCAACTTGAGACCTTTGTCTGCCCCAAGCTTTTCCAGCACTTTGGTCCATGGACCTCTGGTGACATATCTGCCCTTCGATGCCATAAGAATGATGGAACTGAGGGAAAAGGAAATGGTCAGATGACAGGAATGAGAGGAAACTGCAGTGAGGGGTATGTGGGAGGGATGCTGGCCTTGGGTAGAACCTGAAGTGTCAGTGCCCAGGCCTGGCCAGGGATCTGAGAAAGGATATCCTTCCATTTGTCTTATCCAACATATTCTTTCATTTCAGTGACCAGTATTCCCCAACATCTGCCCACATCTGGTGTTCCTGACCACTCAAGCCTAGATAGGGCTCCTTGCTTTTACATGTATGTCCACAAGCAGGACAGAGTATGTGTGAGGAGCATGCTATCTCAGGATGCTATACCAGACTCTGTGCTGGGGCTCACAGTGCGACTTCACAGTGTGACTTTACAGCGCCCCCCATACAAAATAGTTTTATTTAAGACATTGCATTTCCACTCGAGATACATTAATGTGGTTGTTTGAATGTAATTGGCCCCCATAATCTCACAGGGAGTGGCACTAATAAAAGGTGTGGCTTTGTTGGAGTGGGTATGGCCTTGTTGGAGGAAGTGTGTCACTGTGAGGGTGGGCTTTGAGATTTCCAATGCTCAGGATACCACCCAGTGTGGCAGTGGACTTTCTGTTGTCTGTAATATGTAAGTCTCTCAGCTATACCTCTAGCACCACACCTGCCTGCACACCACCATGCTCCCTGACATGGTGATAATGGGCGGAACTCCTGAAACTATAAACAAGCCACCCAATTAAATGTTTTCTTCATAAGAGTTGCTGTGGTCATGGTGTCTTTCACAACAATAAATACCCTAACTAAGACAATTGTTCATAAAGCTCAATACTATTTCATTTCTTTGTGCATAGTTATGCATTTCTGTTTCCTTCTTTCCCTTTCTCCCTCCCCGTTTTCCTTCTTTCTGATTTTTATTTTTTTTTAAAGATAGGATATCACTATGTGACCCTGGCTGGTCTGGAATTTGCTATGTTGATCAGACTGGCTTCAAAACTCATAGAGACCCACCTGTCTCTGCTTCCCCAGTGCTGGGATTGTAGGCATACATTATCATGCCCAGCTAATATGTACTTCTTCATTCAAGTAATCTCAGCTATGCTTGGGATTATAAAAGCCAATAGAAATGTGGTGATAGAAAAAGCCAAGACAGTTAGAAGGGAGCAAAGAGGGAATGGGAATAGAGGCACAAGGGAACAGGAGGGAGCAGCCATCAAACTGTAAAGCCATCATGAGTGCCTGACAGCAGGGAGCCTTGGAGACCTGCTGCGGTGGCTGTACTTGGGAGTTCATAAGGACCATGCCTCCCACTCATAGCAGGCCTTCTGACCTACAAGCTTAGTCCCCACGAGATCTCGGCTGATTTTGTAAGGACAGTGACATGCCCATGCTAGGATCCCAGTGGAGCCCATGTTTTTCTTCTTTTCTTCCTTTCTTTGTGTGTGGGTCTTTGTGTGTAGTGTGCATGTAGAGGCCAGGGGCGGATGTCAGGTGTCCTGTTTTATCATTCTCCACCTTATTCCCTTGAGACAGAGTCACTGAACCTTCTGCTAGGTTGGAGGCCTGAAAACCTGAGCAGTCCTCCTGTCTGTCTCCCACAGGTTACAGGCACAAGTGTGGCCATGACTAGCCTGTTACACTGGTGTTGGAACCTAAGTGCAGGTCCTAATGTTTGCATGGCAAGTGTGGAGCCAGGGTGTGTGTGTGTGTGTGTGTGTGTGTGTGTGTGTGTGTGTGTGTGTGTGTGTGTGTGTTAGTGGTTTCTGTGGATGGTACAGGGCTTTGTACAGCCCAGCCTCCTCTCAGCTGCAGGAAGAGTGTGGCCCAGCTTGAGAGCATTCTGGGAAGGACACTGTGTAGTCATTGCATTTCCAGAATGTTGTATGTTGTGTGTCACCACACTTTCTCATCAGGCAAGGTGTTGTCAATGGGAGATTGACCATTTATATATTATCTGTGAGGGCTTCCCAGAGGAGTTGCTCTGGAGGGCAGGCGGCAGAAGCCAGAGGACCCAATTAGCAAAAGTCTAGGTGGGGAGTGGGCAGTCTGTTCTTCTTGCTTTGGGCTGTATTTATTCCCCAGTGCTAAGAAAACAGCCTCTGTAGTGACAGACTCATGCTGGGCCAGACATGGGAGTGAGCACTTCCCTCAGAACAGAAACAGGGTAGAAACTCCATGGGGCTTTCAATTCCCAACTCAATGCAATTCTGTAACCACAGACCACAGTCCAGACATGGAAAAACTGTATGGGATCCTGGAACTTGCTATCACCCCCAATTTTGTCCCACTGGGAGCAGAAGGAAAGCTAGTGTGCAATACAGGCAAATGGAAAGGCAGCTGGGAGGCTGTCTTGGGCTCTTTAAGAAGGCTAAGAGGGGGAGGCCCAAGGGATTGGCAAGGCGAGGCCCATTAATGAGAAAGGATTCATTGCGAACACATCCAGGAGGAAATTTCCCCATTGTTCAGACTCAGAATAAACACTGAAGGCCTGTGGCAGTGAACTCAAAGCAAGGTCATAACTCAGGGTGGCATCTGGGTCAGCTGACAGAAGTGGGACAGGGAGATGCAGCCTCCTGGTATGCTTACATTAGGGACTCTCACACAGGTGGAAGGTCAGAGAGGGCTCCTGGAAGCCATTCTCAGTGTCAGTGGTGTGAGCTGCTGGGATTCTAGGGCCAGTGGTGATCCTGGGGGTGGCTGGGGGCAGGGTGGTGGTGGTGGAATAGGCCTAGGCTGGGTCTGAGTCACAGAACCGATGCACCTCTCCAGGCCCACACAATTGCTGCTTCCTAAGAGGCCAGCGAGGGGTTGGAGGTACCCATTCCTCTCTGTGTATCCACAGAGAGTTAGTTAAAGACTGACTGTTAGTCAAAGACTGACTGAGGGGAGGCAGGCTCCATTTATCCAAGGAATGTGCAAAGGCTGCAAGAAGCCCCACACCCCACTCCAAACAGAACATGTCTGGGGGCTACTTCTCACTCCCAGCTTCTGCACTCTGGTTCATTTCAAGAAAAAGTCCTGTGGCCAAAAAAGGCCAGAAACCTACTGATATCTAGATGATAAATGTACTTTTCCCAATGTGGAAAGTCACATTCTTCTGCAGGAATCTGCACATGAAAACTAAAGCGTGGGGCTGGGGAGCTGGCTCAGCCCGATGCTAATGTGCTTGTCTTGCAAACACAAGGACCTGAGTTTGACCCACAGAACCCATGTAAAACAATGCCAGGTGTAGTGGCACCTGTGTCTGTTATCTCACTACTAGGGAAATGGAGACAAGCATCAGATTCCTGGGGCTTGCTAGCCAGCCATCCTCACCTACGTGGAGAGTTCCAAACCAATGAGAGACCTTTTCTCAAAAACAAACAAGTGCCTAAAAATGACACCCAAGGTTGTCTTCTGGCTTCCACACAAATGTGTACACCCATTTACACCTATACCCATTCGCTTCCACATACATGCATGCAAATATGATGGGAAAGGAACACTGAATGTGGGAAGAACATATATAAAATGTGACCAAGCAAAACCTGTTTGCCAGAATCGCACATGGAGCCACTTCCCCCAGAGCCCTAAAAGTATGTCCAGAAGGGCGCTTGTCTTCATTCCTTAACTATTTACAAAGCACCTAGGTATCACAGGTGCCACATGAATTGCACAAGCCTTTTTCCACCAGCCTGTGGCTACAGAGAGATTTCCACACCCACATTACAGTTCAGGGACTCAACAAGCATAAGTTAAGTCCATTACGGAGCCAACATCAAGAAGTCTGATTCCTTGATAGGGCATTTGTCAAAGGTCCCAGTTCTGGTTCAAGTAGTGCTCCAGTGAGAAAGATGGATGGATGGAAAAAGACATCGGGGAGGAGGATACAGATGTGCTAGACTCGGGAAGAGGTGAGGAGAGGCTACTGAGGATCCTAACATTTAAGGGCACCAGGGAGGGCAATGGACTGTGTGCTAGATGTGTTAGAATATGGGGTGAAAGAAAGATATTCAGCATGAAGCTCAGATTCTGATCTAAATGTCTGGAAGGATGATGGTTTAGAAAAAAAAACAGAAGGAGTGGGTGATCTGGAGGATTCAAAGATAAAAGGAAGAGACAATGGGTTGAGAATTTAGTTCCATGAGAGACATCTAGGTGGCAACCTCTAGGCAACAATTGGATAGGAGCATTTGGGGTTTAGGAAAGAGATCCAAGCTGGAGAACTTCAGTAGCCACCAGCATTTGGATCCTATTGGAGGTGTGGGTGGGGATGAGATCATCTCAGACGGGGGCAGAGGGTCAGGCAGCCTTCCAAGGTGTGAGGCAGCAGTCTCTGTGCTTCAGCCTGACCTACATCCACAGCAGCCCTGCCTCTATCATTAGCATCAGCAGGCATGAAGGTCTCCCCATCCGGGGGGGGGCACCATTTGTAGGCACAGATCATCCCAGCTGCCAAGTATCATGAGGAGTTGGGCATGAGGTATAGGGCCCTAGCCAGGAATCTATGGTGTCACTGGACAGACCAGAAGCTGAGACATAGACTCACTTGTCAGGGATAGCTGCCACGTAGTTGAAGAGCTGCCAAGGTATACCCTGCAGAATGGCATTCCGGAAGCTCCCATGGCTCACCACATGACCTCGGTTCCCATCAATCACCACTACCTGGATGCCATCTTCTGAGCAAGGGTACTTCCTCCCATCCACCTGCAGGGCCAAAGAAACAGGGATGTGTGAGGATGCTGGGGTATCTGAGGCCCCAGGATCTCCTTCCTGGATGGTTCCTATGTAGACACTAAAGACAGAGATTGGTTACACGGCTGCTCAATTTATGAGACCCCCTTCACATCACTTCCCCATGCTATCCGTGGGTCTGAATAGTGAAGCCCCCAAAAGATATGTCCACTCAGAACCTGTGAGTTTGACTTTATCTAGAAACAGTGTTTCTGAAGATGTCTTAATGACATACAGATGGGACAGAATTAGGGCAGGAGCATCCAGAATGTTTGGGGCAGGCACTAATCCAATGATGGGGGTCCCTTAGGAAGAAAGGAGGGAGATGTGAGATAGGCTCAATGGAGAGGGGAGCCTCATGAAGATGGAACAAAGATGTCAGTGAAGTATCTCTAATCCAAAGGTCCTTAGAGCCACTGGAAGTCTGAGGAAATTTGCTTGCTTCCTGAACTGAACGAGAATAACTTTCCTTTGCTTTAACTTAGGCAACTTATCCCAACACCACCTGTTATAGTTGAACTCGACATGCCCCCACAGGCTCATGTTCAAACATTTGCTCCCCACCTGGTGAGGACACTTCAGGAATATGTGGAGCCTTCAGGAGGTAGAATCCAGTCGGAGGAAGTCAATTACTATGAGTTGGTCTTTAACAGTTATTCCTGTCCCCTAGTTTCTGCCTCTCTCTTGGTTTCCTGGTCCTCTGCCAGGTCAACAGCCTCTGCCATATGTGCAGGTATGGTGGTTTTAATGAGAATGTCCCTCCATAGGTTCAAATATGTGAATGCTTGGTCCCCATTTGGTGGAACTGATTGGGAAGGACTAGGAGGCATGGCCTTGTTAGAGGAGGTGTGTCACTAGGGATAGACTGAGGTCTTAAAAGACTCCCACCATTCCCAGTGTCTCTCTCTGACTCCTGCTTGTGGATCAAAATGGAAGCTCTCAGATGTTCCAACCGTCATACCTTTTTTTTTCCATTGTCATGGACCCTAGCCCTCTGAAATGGTAAGCCCTAGATTAAACACTTTCATTTTTAAGTTACCTAGGTTAGGGTATTCTGTCACAGCAATGGAAACGTAACCATAACAGCAGGTCTCTGTGAACTGGCTTGTGCTGTCATACCTTCCTCACTACAGTGGACAAAAGCTCCCTGGAACCATGAGCCAAAATAAATCTCTCCTCCCATAAGTTATCAGGTTCCGTGTTCACAGTGAGACAGAAGTAAATAACACACCCACTCTGCCTCAGTGAGCAGCCTTGGACTTGCAGAACCCATGCTTACTTCAATATAAGCCAAGTCATTCCGAAGGTGGAAGTAGTGCTGCCTGGAACTTTCCATCTTCACTTCCAGGAAGTGGTCCTTTGTCTTCTGAAAAACAAACATAGAACAGTAGTGAGGCTGTGAGGCCTGGGTGGTCTTTCTCCTCATGTGCCTTGGGTCTTAACTCAGAGCTGAGACATGGTGCTGAGTAGGTGTCCAGAGAGGAGCTCAGCTAGATCTGAACCCCCTGGAGGCAAAGGGCCCAGCCTGCCATGGCCACTTACCAGCTGAGTTCCGACGAGCTTCTTGGGCATCGGCACATCCACCACGGCCCTCTCGGTGAACCTGGGGTAAGCAGTGGCTGTGCAGTCGCTGATGCCCGCATTCCTTGGAATCAGGGCTTTAATCTTGATTCTCTCGCAGCCCTTCATGGAGCAGAAGGCAAATTTCTCCCTTTCGTTCTGGGCTTTTAGCTTCAGGAAGAGCAACCTATGCACAGAAGGAATCTGGGTGTTCCTATGAGACACTTAGAACCTCCTTCTCACCCAAATCAGGCATGGTGGCACCCACCTATCATCCCAGTACTTGGGAAACAGAGGTGGGAGGGTCACCTCAAATTTAAGGCCAGACTGGTCTATATATTGAGTCAAGGCCAGGCAGACTACCTAGCAAGACCATGTCTCAAGTAAACAAATGAACAAACAAATCTAAAAATCTGCTGGTCACCAAGGTTACATCCTGAGAGCTTTAAGTCATGGCACTGTGCCTGTTAGAGAGTCATATGCAGTTTTTACATTTATGGATGTATTCAAGAAGGAGCTGAGAATGCTGGCAAATATTTTCTGAGGACTAACTATGTCATACAATTGTATGTATCACCTCATTTAGCCGTCAACTTTATCCACTATGTACCATTATCACACTGACTTGCTAGATGGAGAAATTGTCTCAGAGAAGTGACTGCACCACTGGGGAGTAATAGAGCTGGGGATTTTCCCACCTCATCACAGGTCCTAACTCTACTTGTCTTCAAGCCATCACTTATTCTAATAATAACTATTGGGAAGGAAGCTAACCCATGTTCTACGGAGGCAGATTATGAGGCTGCCACAGAACTAACTTGGCATTTGTTATTGTTGTTCTGTCATCTCAGAAAAATGCTCTTAAGTCTTCTCTGTAATATCGAATGATAAGGTCTGACTCTTTTCTTTTGGGGAGCCAACTTTTAATGAGCCCACTTGGATTTGGGCCCCTGTGCCACAGCCTGCTCTACTCCAGAGTAGGGGCTCACACTGGACTCTCAATAGGTTGTTTGTTGGCTATAGGGAGGTACTTTCTCATGAGCTAGAATAAAGAACGTTGTGGGTCTTGTCGTTTACTAGTTGGTAATTGAGTTGTAAGGGCATGTGAGTGGTGGCTGCTGTGACTGTGTTGTGCCATGGCCCTCCCAGGGGATTGAGAAAAGAAGGAAGCTTGAAAGAAGACCCTGACACAAGAGGCTTGGCATACATGCACACATTCGTGTGTATGAGAATTTGAGGGAATGAGCTACATCTTGGATTTGCCCTGTTTCAAGTCACTACAAAGCAAGAACCTTTATTTTGCTGGGTGTGGTGGCATGCATCTTTAATCTCAGCACTTGGAAGACAAAGGCTGGTGGATCTCTGAGTTTGAGGCCAGCCTTGTCTACACAGTAAATTCTGGTCATCCCTCTAGAGCTATCTAGTGAGACCCTGTCTCAAAAACACAAAAGCCAAACATACACATTAACAAAACCTATCTTTGTGCCTGGCATCAAGTGATCCCCGACTGAAATGGAAAGTGTCAGACACAGGAGTCCCCAGTTCAAGGTCAAGCACAGAACCAGTGTCATCTGTATGTTCTGCATGGTAGGGAGGCTGCAGAGATGATACCTCCTGTGAAGTGTTGCCCATGGCTACATCAAACCAAGTCTCCCTTCTCCATCAGAATCCATGTCAAGGACTGAGGGACAGAAGCTGGCATGGCCCCTTAGCTCCTAGATTGAACTTAATAATGGTTAAGATATCCTTGTTGCCAGATCAGAGCAAGGGGAATTTGAGAGACCATCCACCCCACACTCCTTGTTTACAGATCACACTTCTGGCCTTCATCTGTAACCCATGAGTGTTTTAGTGAGCTGAATGTCAGGGCAAGTTGAGTTTTCTTTAAAAAAAAAGATAAGCCTCTGTTTTCTCCTCATAAGAAAAGCAAAATGCCCATTAAATGACCTTTCACCTTTCTCCCTAGAAGGCTTCTGTGGCCAGCTTCATCACTCTGGGCACACTGGACTTCCTGAGTTGTTAGTCTGGTGTGTGTGTGTGTGTGTGTGTGTGTGTGTGTGTGTGTGTGTGTGTGTGTGTGTACATGTATGCATGTGTGTGTGTGTACACATGCATGTGTATACAGGCACATGCGTTTATGCAGACCAGAGGTCAGCTCTTGGTGTCATCCTCAGGAGCTGTCCATATTAAATCTTAAGAAAGGAACTCATGTTTATACCTGGACTTTGCAGACTAGGCTGGCTGACAAGCCCAAGGAATCTGTGTGTCTCTACCTCTCTATTTCTGGGCTTTCAAATGCATGCCACTGTGCCTATCTTTATTACATGGGTTCTAGGGGGCTGAACTCAGGTCCTCATGTTTGCACAGCAAGTACTTGGCTGTCTGAACTGTCTCCCTGGCCCTGGATTTATTTCCAGAGGAAAGGACCAAAGAGTTCCCTAGTGTCTTTGTGCAGACACCGTGTTTCTGTTGTGTCTCTGTTGACCAGGACCCGGTGAAGGTCATCAGAAGTTGGGGGGCTTCAGATCCAGCTGGGGTAGGTTTGTGCTGTGACCCCTGACCAAGTCACTCTTGTTCTTCCAGTGTCTTCTTTTCCCACCTTCAAATTCGAATACTGTTTGTTCCCTTTGGGCTTTGGGTAACATACCACATTTGTTTTTCCTTACTCCCTTTACTTTTTTTCTGACGTTTCCCCTACAATCCACTTGCAGATTTAAAAGAAAGTTTATGTCCATCCCAGTGCTTGGCTACAGTAAGTGGTTGAGAACATGGTTAGTGCCAGGGTCAAAGTGCCTAGGAAAGCATCCTGCGTTTATTAGTATCAACTATACTGTAGTTCTCAGAGTTATGGGAAGACCCAGGATACACAGTGCACTGAGCCCCATTTCTGCAGACTAGAGGAACATCCTTACCCAGAATCCTCATCCCAGTAGTAGTGGCTCCTGCCAGGATAGCTCTGTTCCACCTTGTCCATCTGCAGGGTCCTCACAAAGGTCCCGGTCTTGGAAGTTTGCTTTAGCAGGCGATTGTGAACATCTGAAAGGATGGAAAAGGTGGTGCCTCTTGGGTAGCAGAGCCCCACTCGGATCCAGTCGCCCCTAGAAAATAAGGTGGAGTTAGTTCAAGGGTCTCCAGGCCCCGGGTGCCTTTGAGCACACCACAGGAAGAGTGTCCAAAGAATTCTAAGTGGGAGATTTTTGAAGAATATTTACTAAGTTGCAGAATGTTCAAGGAGAAAAGGATGGACGGTGACCACCAGCTGCTGAGGAGGGCCATCGGGATGAGTCACCTATGAGCATTCTAGGGTTGATCTGGGGTGCTCTGCATGGGTTTTGGCTGGAAAAATGGTTTTCTTTCAACTGCGCTATCCTTAAAGAGCACAAGCAACTGAGGGAGCGTGATAGAGCATGATAAAGCATGATCGGAGGGCCAGCTTCAGCCTCCTTTCTGCAATGGTCTGTCTCAGGAATACAGTGATGAGCACATGCTACATGTAGGAAATGCTTGAATGTGAATGTGCACAGCTGATCTGATGCCCTCAATCTAACTGTTTCCCCTCTGCCATGGTTCACACTGACAGACTTGATAGGTCCTTGAACCACCCAGGAAAGGCCGTAACCCTCCAGGGCATGCTGGGGGGGGGATTATCTAGATTGGGCTAGGCTCTCACCATGCCCATGAGAGATTTTCTTGATTAGATTAATTGAGGTGGGGAGAGCTACCCTAACTGTGGGTAACACCATTCCATTGGCTGAGGTCCTGGACTAAATAAAAAGAAGCATGCATCTCCCTCTGCTCCCTGACTGCAATGTGACCAGCTGCCTCAAGCTCCTGTCAACATGATGCTCTCACCACGACAGACTTTAGCCCCAAACCCTGAGCCAAAGTAAGTCCTTTCTTCCTTAAGTTGCTTCTGTTAGGATATCTGACCACAGCAACAGAAAAGTAATTAAAACGCCCCCCACAGAACTTTGTTCCCTTCTCCATAAATAACAGCAGCAGCACCCTGTGGGGTTTGTTTCCCCGTTTACTTTAATGTTAGGAGCTGGGTGATAGTTAACATATACTCATTAGCCCACTACACATTCTTTGTTCACTTGGGAGGCAATAATCACCCCCAAGCTTCCAAAGAGGTTAGCTGTTCTGCCCAAGGTGGGCCCCGTATACATCCTGAGTCCTTGGATTCTCAACTCTGGGTGATGAGAACTTCTCTGGGTACATCCTGCAGGAGTGACAGGGACCATCCTGAGGTCCTCACTAGCCATGAGGTGTTCTCACTATCCCTGCCTGAGCTCATCCAGTGCCACTGTCCTGCGTCAGGTTATCCTGGCTGTTCTCACTCACTTGTTGAAGTTGATGAGCCAGATGGCAAGCTCAGCCGGGGCTGTCTGGTCCCAGTGGATGGTATACCCCTTCTGCAGGGTGATGACAGGCTGATACTGCTGGTAGTGGGTGCTCCTGGTGAGGGCCCCCTCCAGGTAGAGGGGATGGCTAGGGAAGTCGTTCTTGATGATCTTCATGCGCAGGTTGCTGCTTTTGTAGGCCTGGATGTACATCTTTGAAAACCCAAAAAGGAAACGTACAAAGTGACTGTTAGAGGGGATTGTGTTGGAGTGTCTGGTTAACATCTGATCACCGAGGGCACTTTCAGAGCCACTGTCTCTATACAGAGCCAGAATGAAAGGAAGACCAAATAAGGGGACGTCTCTCTCTGCTGGTGGACACAGTGTAGGCTGCACTACGCTCAGCAGTCACTTTCTGTGATTTCCAGAAAACATGACCTCTGCTGAGGAGTGACCAGTGGAACTGCCAGGAGTTGGTTGCTGGTTACGTGGTAATGGAGGCATGTGTGGAAGGACAAGAAAGGGGAAGAGGTGTCCCTCCTTCCTTCTTCTTTTCCTAATTCTTTCCTTCCTTCATTTCTCCCTTTATTATAGCACCCTTCCTTCTTTCTTCTTTTCATACTGGGCATTAAACTTCATAGGTGTTAGGCAAACACTCCACCACTAGCTATTTTCCTAAGCCTCTTTTTACTCTTTGAGTCAAGGAAGATTTTACTAAGTTGCCTACCCAAGCTGGTCTTGAAACTATTGAACTTGTAATCCTCCTGCCTCCACCTCTCTAGCAGTTGAGATGTCAGGGCCTGTAGCATCAGGCCTAGGGGAAGGGTTGTACTCAAATTCTACTGCAGATACAACTGGCCCTTCACTGCCTATGAGAGTTTGTTTGAAGGTGATACCCAACTTCATTCTCTGCCTCTCAGCCCATGAGCCAGGTAGTATTGTGTCAGTATCCTCCAGATGAGAGTATGTTGTCTTATTCAAAGAAAAACACTTACAAATAGACTACCAGCCACTAAGTCTCTCAGGAGCAAAGAGCCAAGCTCTATTTGAGATACTCTTCTGGGGACTAGGGAGGCTCAGTGTGTAAAATGTCTGGTATAAAAGCATAAGAACCTTTGCATGGCTCTCCAGGATCTATGTCAAAGCTGGCATGACAGCATGCATCTGTAACCCCAGCACTGGGGGTAGTCAGAAGCAGGTGAATCCTGGGAGCTTGTTGGACTTCTAGCCTCATTAAACAGTGACTTCAGGTTCAGTGTGGGAGCTTATCTCAAAAAACAAGGTGGACACTAGTAGAGGAAAGCATCTATTATTAACTTCTAGCCTCTACATGTGTACACTCAGGGAAAAACACACAAACACATAATATACATATATGCATACATCACTAGCACATACCCCTCAGACACACACCCTGTTCAATTCTCTGGCTCATCCTATATTCAAAAAATGACATCTCTGCAGCTAAGACCAAGACAGACCATTAAACCAAAATGTAATTATTTGCCTTTGGAAGGAACATGGAAAGTGCTCTGATATATATATATATATATATATATATATATATATATATATGTGTGTGTGTGTGTGTGTGTGTGTGGTGTGTGTGTGTGTGTGAGCACATATATATATGTATGTGTATTATATGTGTGTTACACATGTATAATATATATATATGTACATATATATATGTTATGTAAGATAAAAAGAGAAACTCCAACATTGTCCATTTTACAGGGCTGTCTAATGCATCAAAAGACACACAAAGTATCTTGTAAGCTTTCTGATGTCCACTGTGGTAATAAGAATGCCTGATTGTAGGACTGTCAGGAAGACATGGCCATCACATATTTCCTTCTCCTCTAGCTCACATGGCTCAGGTACTTTCTTCCTAATCTGACAGTTTCCTCTGGCCTCTTTGTCCTCGTTCATTCATACATTCATTCATTCCTTCTCAGTCATTCATCCAAGCAATGGCAGTAATGGCTCAGGGTGATGGCAATTATTTTAGATTGTTACACTCCAAACATTGTATAACACTGTTTTCATGGGTTAGACATGGGTCATGTGTGCCCACTGAGTCCTGGACATGTGGACAGTGTGGCCCAGGAACCAGTTTTAAAATGCTATTTTAATTAATCTAAATCTCAAAATGCAGATCTGAATCACAACATCAATCAATCAATAATTTTTTTATTAACTACATGCTGAAAGGGTGGCATTTTGAGTATGTGTAAGATATTATTGAATTAATTTCTTATTTCTTTTTGCCTTTTAACATGGCTACCAGGAAAGTCATAGCTCGAATTATATTTCTATTCCTAAAAAAAGGGCAGGAGGATTTTATTTGTATCATCTGAAATCATTCCCAGAACATCATTAAAGTTCAGCTTTTAGCTCAAGCTCATACACAAGGACACTGAGGCTCCGAGGGTGTGAGTTGGAGGTCAACGGTTAGCAAGTGCACAACCTGATGTAATTACCCAGTGCCATGTGTTGACTGTGAAAATCCTGTGGAATGGGAGCGAGGGACAGAAAACATAAGGGAGGAAAACCCTGCATTGTTCTTAGCCCAACACAGAGCTGGACACACACCAGGCTCTCTGAGTCCTTGTCATATGAATGGGTGAGTGAGTAAGTGAGTATGCAAATGCTTGGGGTGGCATCCCCACCTGTGCATAGCGCCCACTGCAGATGGCCCCTCTCCAGTCTGGGACATTGATGCAGTCTGGGTGTCGAACCAGCCAGTTGTCATCCTTAGTGAGGTAGGAGCCAGGGTACTCCGACACAGAGCCATCGACATCGTGGAACACAGATGTCTTGTCCCCATCCATGTCCAGCTGGTTGAACCAGGGCCCAGGCTCTCCGAAGAACACTCTGGAAGTAATCTGAACAGAGCCCAGGAAAATAAGGCTTGTCCTGAAGGTGAATGGAAACTGCAGCCGTCATCAGGCCAGGGCAAAGTTTCCAATTTCCGCTGACATTACAAAGCAGCCAGACGGAGGCTGCCCTTGGGTGCTAGAGGAAACCACATAGCTGACCATGTCATGGAACTTAAAAAACAGTCAGAGTGTCACTGTGCCTCAACTCTGAAAACTAGCATACAATTTTGGCTCTGCTCACTATACGTCTGGCTGCAGTAGGTGGCCTTGGAGATTGGTCTGGTGGAGGAGGGGCTTAGGAGTGAGTGAATATGAGTGTTCTGATGAATGAACTGGACAGGAATGGGGGTGAGTGCTTGTATGAGAAAGTGTGTACCAACAGTGTGCAAAGTGTGCTTGTGTGAGAATGTGCATGAGCTTGTGAGTGTGTGTGCTGGATTTAAGGAGGGCAGCCTCACAGTGCAAGCCATTGGCCATCTCTGTAACTGACTCTCAGGGCCCTCAGGGGTCTGAGTGAAGAAATCAAGTAACTTAAATTCCCTGTCTTCTCAGAGGTCGTACCAGTGACTGGGCAGAAAGGAGGAAGACCCAAGGAGGGAGGAGGACAAAGGAAGAAGTGGGAAGTGGGAAAGGTTTGGGAGACCACAGGTTACAGACAGTGAGAAGTAGCAGGCCCCACAGGCAGCCTTGGCCTGCTCTCCTGACCTCAGCTCCTCCATCTCATCATCTACACCCAGGAGGCCCCTGTTTGCATTCTATGTTCAGGATGGAGTTAAACGATGTCTTCAGAAGACTTCCCTTGGACATTGCTGGAGTTGTGAGATGAGCTGTGCCAACTCACGTAGCCTGGTCACAACATCTAGTGTGGCAAGGGTCTGGAGGAGTAGCTTCAGAGCCCTGACTTCATCTCTAGGTCCTTACTGAGGTACAGATCAAAGGCCAGTGGGCTTTCACCCAGACTTGACCTTTTTCTGTGACCTGAACTTGTACTTTTCCAGTTTGGGCAGAAAGCAAACTGGGACATGGCCCAGCCAACTTGGGGAAGCTATTCCACCCTTGTGGTGGTGGCAACAGCTCAATCTCCAAGCTGTGGGGGACATGTGAGTCATCATTCAAAGCCTGGCTATGCTAGAAGCCTGTCCTAGTACCATACTTACCGGGACATCCTCAAAGGCAATGTTGGTCACATTGTTGTGAGGGCAGCTTTGCCAGGCATTGTTTAGGCGGAAGGCCAAGGCACTAGTGTGCCGGCCCTCGAGGGCCACGAACTTGCGGAAGGTGCAGTTTTGGATGTTGATGGGGCCATCATAGAACTGAATTCCTCTAATCGGAAAATTCCTGGGGAGTTAAGGAAGTCAGATGTCAGATGAATGCCATGCTATTTGCTTCTTTGGAGGTGAATGGTAAGAGCTTTTCTGAGTAAAGTCATTCCCCGATCCCCACCTCCAGCAGCAACTTCCACTGGGAATCATTAAGTCACTTAAGTCACTGAGAAGACATGTATGGGCACTTTGTCAATGAAGAATGATTGCTGAAGATGGGTAATGGATGATGAGGGATGTATTGGCTGGATGGTGGAAAAACGGATGGATGGATGGATGGGTGGATGGGTGGATCGGGTTGGATGGATGGGTGGATGGATGCTAGCTATTAGGCAGATAGATGTATGGATGGTAGGTGGGTGGCTATATGAATGGAGGAATGTTATGATTGACAGCTAGTTGGATGAATGAATGGTAGACTGGTAGATAAATAGTTGTCTGTGGAGTTGCTGGCTTGGGGACCTCTGTTTACACAGTTTCTCTACTCTTCCCATCAATGTGTCTAGTCACTAGGAAAATACTGTAAATACTTCAAGAGGCTGCCAATATTCTGTCCCTTGGGAGGGGAACACTGTTAGTCATTATCGCCCTACTTTTAGTTGCTATAACAATTTAATCAGATTAAGATCCTCTGTAAGCCTATCCGCCAGCAATGTGCTGGGCTTGGGAAATTGGATCAGAAATACTCAGAATGGGCAATGCTAAAAAGAATGACAACGTAACTTTTCAGGGGCTGCCAGAGGCAAAGACTGTTCTTGCTAGAAAAGCAAGGCCACAGACTGACATTGAGAAGGCTTGACACAGGAGCAACAGGAAGGAAGTGGGAAGATGTGACAGCTGGGAGACATGGAGGGACCAGGGAAGAATTAGTGACATGGAGACTTCACCCTTGCCTGGCAGTAAGGAGGGCCTCAGAGGCACCTCTCCCATTTACTTGAGACTCTTGAGCAGGGTATGGGAAAACATGGCCCATGAGGGGACTGGTCAGACTGCTTGGTGACCTTTCTCAGGGCTGGTCACAAATCTAGGCTTGCCATTTTCTATGCCTAACATGTTTGCTTATACCCATGTCTCTGCTTATGACTTGGTCCCTTCCATCTTCTTCCAGAAGGAACTTAAAGAAGCAATGGGATGAAGAAGTAAGGGAAGCATATGAAGTATCTGTCCCCAGAGAGAGGCTGTCCCCAGCTGTCTCTCCTCTTCTAGTCAGGCTCCCAGCTGTCGCATATGCTTCACAAGAAAGTCTCCACTCACCCTCAAATCCCCTTGTGGTTCCATATTCTCATGTTTGTAACTGATGGCGCCAGCACCTTGAATCCTGGTTCTCATGGAGTGCATCCATGCATTTCCCAGTTAAGGTGCTCAGGGTTATCACATTCTTGCTAGCTCTACATAAATCATGTGCTTCAGATCCTAATCTACTTCTATTTAGGCAGACTGTGCCTCAATTAAAACAGCACGGTTCCTTCTAGGTCTCTCACCTCAAAGACAGTGTGAGGAACCTACCTGAACCTGTCAGGCTACCATAGACAAGATCACCTCTGGAAGTTACTGGAATATCCTCTGCTTGGAGGTTGCTAACCTTCTAGAAAAAAATTCTAGAGATGCAGACTCAGTCTCATTTGGAAATAAAAGGGTCTTCTATAACCCTTTAAAATGGAAGCCAGGCCTTCCTGACAGTTTGGCCAAAGAAGAGCAGGCATATGCCTCTGAGTATGCCTCTAGGGTATCTTTGGGGAGACCCATGTGCACTGGGGTTGAAAGTTTTAGTTGGTGTGTTTCTGTCCTGATTGTAGCAGCTGAACCTATTAGTTTCACAAAGAGAAAACTAAACCACTTCTGGGGCCTAATTGGAATAAGCCTTGCCTCTTGCCTGTGTGGCAGCCTTGAGATACAACCACCTAGGGATGGTGTATCTTTTGGTGTAAGATTCAAGTCTATGTGAGGCATGGTTGCAGGTTTGATCACCTTTGCTCATCTTCCTGTAAGTGTGCTTTGGTCTGATTGCCTCTCTGCCATACTCAGAAGTGAATGAAAGACTTCAAGTAAGTTGTTACGAAGACTCAAAATCCCTCTTCTGGACACCATGTTCCCGAGAACACTGACTAGGACAGTATCATGCATTTGACGGTTGTGTACCTATTGACATCTAATCTACACTATTTTTGGACTTCTCTCTCCTCATCTCTCATCCTCATTCAGGTTGCTAGAGTGCAGGAAATCCAGAGTCAACACATAAAGGTCTCCCATTAACTTCTTTCTTTCCAGGCTGTGACTCAAGGTGCGCGCGCGTGCACACACACACACACACACACACACACACACACATACACACACACACACACTCTGACAGTTCCCACCATTGCAAACCTACTGGCCTATAGGGAGGGTTCTTCCGCTGTGGTCCAAGCCACCTGGGCCCCAGATCCTGTTGTCCATCATCTCTGTGCCCACGTTGCCACTCTCACCAACAAACAAGCTGTTCTTTATCTCCTGCTTGGAGCCATCATCATATGGGAAGGTTCCACCACTGCAGAGAGGAGATGTTGGGGGTGAGATGTCCAAACAAAAGCTTCCACAGTAAGCCACTCACAATGGAAGTTAACTCTTACCTGGCCAAGGTCAGGCCGATGCCATTATCAGCAAACCTGGGGACAAGAGCAGACAGTCAGCACATGCTGTCACTCCACAGTCAGTGAGGTTGTAGGAGGAAAGACCCTTCTCCGTCCGAGTCTCACTGTGGACATTGAGGGAGGAGTTTTGCTGAGGAAATCGTAACTTTCCACTCTACACAGAAAATGGCTATTCTGGTTCCTCTTCACAGATTTGGAATTCCTTGGAGGGTCTGGTGGAGAGCTAGAGAATGTACCCCACACTGGCAGGGGTCCTCAATACTCTGCACTTGGGGGCATGGAGCATTGACTACAGGAGTGCTGGGCCTCACAGACCTCCCTTGCCAGCTTACCTCTGGCTGAGCCCCTGGAGCCTGTGGGGTTGATTAGGAGACATGGAGGGAAAGTGATTTCTCACCCTCAGGGCCAGCACTGGCTGAAGGTGGGCCATGTGGGGACTACTCTCAGCCATGGTAAGAAATTCAAATAGCTAATTTCCAAGTTTCCTCAAAGCTAAGGAGGTTCTATCCCTGAGAAGAGCAAGCAAGAAGGAACCTCATAATTACACCATGCTGACCACAGGGGTTCCCCAAAAATGCTGCCTGGCATTAGGGTCAGCATGAACAGGTTTCTGGAGGCAGTTGCTCCTGCCTCGTGAAGGAGCTGGACCTTGGATCTGTGTTGCCTTCCCTTCCTTTGTTCCTTTTCTCCATTCCTGTCCAGGACACCCCTAGGGGCTCATCTCCTCCAGGTGCTATTTTCACCCACCCTCTGCTGCTTCTTGAATTTCCAGTGGCTTCATGTCTCCTATAAGCCTAAGGCCAGGTCTTACCCTGGCATGGAAGGCCCAATCCCCCGTTCCCTTCTGTGTCAACCACACGGGGTGATCTAGGTTGCTACAAGCTCCTCAGTTCCCAACACACTTGATGCTCAGCCCCCTTTCAAGCACACTGTGCTTCCCTCTTCAAAGATCTATCCATTCACACCAATCAGCCAAGGCTCACCATGGGTACCAGGCTCTCTAGCTCTTTTCTTCTCCCCGTCCCCAGCTTTTACTCCTTCCTGGTATCTCCAGGTGCTTTGCTATAGTCCCTTCATGCTCTGTTGTGACCCTAGAGACCTCACAGACACTCATAGCTTCCTTCTCTGTTTTCTGTTGACCAGACATTTGTCCTATCTTGCCTTTGGAAGATGTGGGACATTTTTACTGTGTACTTCATGAGCGTCTCCATCTCAACAGTCTAAAAACACAGCCACCCACCCATACCTGCTCTCTATGCTGAAGGCTGGGGTTCATCCACATTCTCCTTTCTGTGATTCCTCCTCACCTGGACTGGGGTGTGATATTCCATTTGGAGTTCCATTTTCCCATCTCCAGGAGTACCCTTTTCCATCCTTGCCTGCATCCAGAGACACTAAAGTTCCCACCCATGCTCCGATTCCCCCAAAACACACAGGGTAAATGCTCAAAGTCCCAGGAAAGACCATTCTGTCAGTTCTGAAGCCTGTCAACTCTGTCTATTTGTGGGACCTCAACCCTAGTGTGATCCAGACTCTGGGCTTCTTTAGAATGTCTGGTGAAAGACAGAAGATGCCCCCTCATTGCCAGGGTGCATTATAGCTTCATAATTTTCCTTGCAGAAGGAGAACCATGTTTGGCATCAGACTTCTGGGGACTTTACATCATGAATCAATATTTTAGGCCCTTTTTGTTGGGCTTAGAGCATAAAGCATCAAGTCCTCATTTTTGCCACTCATAAGCTATGCAATGTGAGACACTCCTAACTGAGCCTGAGTTTATCATCAAATGGAGCTAGGAGTGTGCATTTTTAAAAATTTTCATTCTCGAGAAATATGGTGAGAAAGAAATAAAACCAAAGTTAGGGTCACAATGAGTGCCCAGCACCATAACTCCTTTTTCCCTTCCTGCACTGACCAGCCATGGGCCATGAAAGAAAGAGTCCCCATGAGTAACTCAGCATTCAATACTATGGGCGAATCTGTCATGCAGCTGTGTTTTTTTGTTCCTCTGGTCACTGTCTGCTGCCATCCTATGCCCTGGTCTTTCGAGAGAACAGAAAGCTGGATGTCAGTATATTTAGACTCCTCCTTGCCTTGCTCACTCTTCAGTCTGGGGAGGAACATCAAGCCTCTTTTGTGTCAGTGTCACCTTGAATTCCAGACTCACCGGCAGCTGTCCAGCCACACATCCCCACCACGCAGCCAGGCTCCATGATCCTGGTTCTTGTAGGCGGTGAAATGGCGGATGATGGCTGGCTCCCGGGGTTTCAGAGGGTCTGCGTCCTGGTGCGGGCTGTACCTGGAGCATGGGAAGACACAGGTGGTATCCTTCTGGCCTCTGTATGCTATATCTCTGACTCCACAGAAACCCATTGGCATGCCGGCTCTCACATGAACACTCTGAGATTCTCCCAGAGGCAGGATATCCCATCTCTAGGGCCCAGCTCTTTGCAGGAGACAGACAAGGGGTCCCACTTTTGCTACTGACCCTGACATTTTGACAACTTTTTGTTTTCTTTGAGATAGGCTCTCACTATGTAGCCTTGGCTGGCCTAGAACGCACTTGTGCAGACCATGCTGACATTGAACTCAAAGATCTTTCTGCTTCTGCTTTCTAGGTGCTGGATGGAATTAAATGTGTGTGCCACCCTGTTCAGCCTTGGCAATAACCTTTTAGAAACAGCCTCTGGTCTTCAGCTAAGCTCTGGCTTGACTTGTCAGCCTGGCCATCAGATTCCTTACCATCAAAATGGCAGTGAGTGCTTCCTTTCTGATCATCTTTGTATCCCAGCCCTGCCTGTCACAGCTCTGGCCAGTCCTACTCTTGTATGGTCCTGGCTCTTTGAAGGGATCTGGCAACTGCTAGGAATTTCAGTTTCCCTTTGGCTACTGGAGCTTGGACTACAATTCAGACTTCGTTTGGACTTCTGGCACAGTACTGTATCTCAACAGCTAGATCAATGCCAACTAGCAAACACTCATTAGATGAAGAAATGCACGGCAGGAGCAGAAGACAAGGAAGCAAGCTGAGAGGTCCCAAGGGATGGGTTGTCCCAAAGGTTATTACCTGGCAGAGATGATGGAGAGGAAGGGCCGCTTGTCCTTGGCTGAGGCCTCAGTAGTCTTGACTCCATTGTCTATGATCATGCCAGCCTGGGAGGAAAGGATACAATGGCTACCACTGTTGCCCACAGCCATCTTCACATACCAGCCAAGCTGTCCACTTTACAGCCACCAAGTGGGAGGAAATGGAGGCTGCAGTTCTGTAGGCCACCATCCAATCACTTTCACTCCATATCGCCTTGGCTTCTTAGGAGAGCTTGTACCAGTTTTTTCCTTCAAGCTACTATTTGTTCTCTGGCTGGCTCTAGCTTAACATCAGTGATGACATGAGCTTTGGCTCTTGGCTCTATTCTCACAGACTGTGCCATTTGGCAAATCCCTCACCTCTTTGGCTGGTCACATCGTTATCTGTAAAGATGGCTGATGACACCTACTTCACAGAGTGGCCATGGAGACTGAATAAAATGCCTGACAAATGACTCCATGAGATTGGGTTGTGGTGTCAAGCCTGGCTGGGTAGGAGCACCCAGGATGCAGACCCTGTGCTCAGACCTTCAATCTGGCCCAGCTGTAGAATCTCCCTTTCCCTCTGCCTATCTCTGACAAAAGGAACCCTCCTTTGCTCATAAGTGCTAATGTCCCTGCCCCCACACCTGTGTCCTTGACTTGCCTTCCTCTTAGAGATGTTACTCTTGACTACATTACTCCCCATTCCCAGCTTCCTATGCTACCCAGACCTGTGGGACCTCTCTTGCAAGTAGGAAGTTTCCTTGAGGGTCCAGGGAATGGTGGGTCCCAACAAGAAACCAATGTGTTTTCTCTCCTTCTCCAACAGTGATAGAGTCTAAACACCTGCCTCTGCACAGGAAATCAATGACATCCATGAAATGCCTTGTCAGCAGCTCCACCATCCACAAACTTCCCTCCACACTTCTGCCACAGCCTCTGGGACTATCTCCCAGCTTAGGATCTGAGATACAATTTAGAAATTGTCTCCTTTCTCCTCCTCATGGCTCTCTTCTCAGCACTGGCTTTTGTCCCCTCCCCACCCAGGTTTCAGTTCAGCACTCTGAGTCTATATTGCTTTTTTTTTTTTTGGTCGTCTCCCAGGTTCAACTTTTTGAAATAGACTTTGTTTGTGTATGTGCATGTGGAGACCAGAGGTGGATAACAAGTGACTTCTATTGCTTTCTGTTATTGTTGTTATTTTGATACAGAGTCCTTCACTGGACCTGGAGTTAGTTCACTGACTAACTGGCTGGCCAGAGGGACTTTGGGATCTGGCTTTGGGATCTCCCTGTCTCTGCTTCCTATCACTGGGGTTACAGACACATACTCTTGTTCTCATGCTTGCACATCAAGAACTTTAAACACTTAAATATCTCACTAGCTCTCTGAAATAGCTTTTGTTTGACCCTGGATGTACCCATTCCTCTCTAGAAGTACAATTTCCTTGTCCACACTGTTAAGATTTGGACCAGACACCATCTTGATGTCCTAGAGACCATCTTGGTCCATAGCGTGTTGTCATCTTCTATCTCAGCCTTGCCCCAAACTCTCTTGGTGTGTCCAACAATTGTCCTTACGGGAAAGTTCTTGACATATTGAAGTTGCAGTCATCGCAATCCTCCCCCACTTTACTCTTGCACCTAGCTTGGAGCAAGGTACACACTGGTACTCAGAAAAGGGGGGCAAACAGTGAAGGTGGCCAAGGAGTTTCTACTGACTTAGCCCTCACAGATGGAGCCACCCACTTCCCAGCAAGAAGGGAGAAAGTCTAGAATGCCAATGCCACCTCAGAACCATGTCCAAACTTCCCTTAGTCCATGGCCAGGCCTAATTTTATAGTCAACATCACTGTCGCCCACAAATGGATCACAAAATCAATCCGGATGTCCAACCGAGCATCCACCAGGAGGGGAAGCTGGTGGGAAGGCACACCTTGCTCCTTTGCTTGGGTAGATGCTGTGAATGACAAGGCAGGCCCCCAAAAGAAGACTTGTGGTGATCGGTCAGTAACCTGCAGGGCTTGGAAGGCTGCTCTGGACCCATGGGAAGAAAGTAGTTTTTTCCAGGCACTAATCATCTGCAGGTTGGTGCAGGGGGATGAACAGGCTGGCCATTGGTGCAGGGGGATGAACAGGCTGGCCATAGCGAGACAGCATGGAGACACTTACCCTGTAGTTAGAATGTGCTCGGTTGTTGTGGAATTTCCCCAGTGGAATGTGCTCCGAATAACCTGGGGAGTACATCCCCACGGAGGGGCCAGTCGGCACATGGTGAAAAATGAACCAAAATCCAGTTTCCTGTAGGGGCAGAGCATAGGAGAGAGCCATAGAAATTAGTGCCAATGAACTCTTCTTGATTGAGTGGCCCAGGCTCTGGGAATGGATGCAGTACTGTGACCAGAACAGGCCATCACCAGACACATCTGTGTGGTCCAGTGCTTGACTGGACACCCCACACCACCAAACACACCCATGTGGTCCAGGGCTTGACTAGACACCACTTACTACCAAACATTCCGGTGTGGTCCAATGCTTGAATGGACAAAGGGAAAAGCTCAAGGTTACTGTTATTTGTCATTTGGCTACTCGACATCGCTCACTCTTCACAACAGCTCCACCCTATCTGCTACTGTCCAAATTAGTGGGGTCACTGTAGAGATTAGACTCCTGATGGATAGAGTTCCAAAAGCCAGTGTTCTCAGCATTTCTTGGCGATCTGGAAGCTGAGGCCCAGAAAAAGGAACAGGCAGGAGCCAAACCAGGAGCAGGGGAGAGCTGTGTCAGAGCAAGGCTGTTGGAGCGGAACATTGTGCTTGTTGCCTAGCTGCCACCATCCAGCTCTTTGGGGCTTGAATGCACGATGTCTCCCTGTTGTAGCCTCCACCCTAGCCCAGGGCATAGCCTTGATGTCAGAATCACACGGTGCTAGCTTACAACACTGATGCATCAGGTACCATCTGAAGGAAAAATAACTCATTCCATAAAGAATTGTTGTGCATAAATTGCTTAGTACTCTGGGATGGTTTGCATATGAAGTGTCCCCGATAGTCTCATGTGTCTGAATACTTGGTCTCCAGCTAGTGATGCTACCTTTTTTTGTGCAACCTTTAGAAGGGGGAGATGAACTAAAGGAAGTGGGTCATTGTGGGGTGGGACTTAAGGATTATAGCCTGGCTTTACTTCCTGTCTTGTCTTTTTTTCTATTGTTTTAAAAATAAGTTTTAATGTTTATGTGTATGAGTGTTTTGTTTGCATGTATGTCTGTGTACAACATGTATGCTTGGTGTCCAGAGGTTGGAAGAATGCATAGGATTCCAAGAAACTGGAGTTATGGATGGTTGTGAGCACCATGTGGGTGCTGGGAATCAAACCCAGACCCTCTGCAAAAATAAGTACTTTTAACCATGGAACCATCTCTCCAGTCCCTCTTTCAGTTTCTTCATCCACCCAGATGTGAACAATCTCCCACTGTCACAGCCATAAGTAATTCTGCCCCCATGCCTTCCCCACTACTATGGACTTTATTCCCTTAAGCCACAAGCCAAAATAAACCATTCATTAGTTATGATCAGCAGGGTTATGGAGTGACAGACAGAACTGCCATTTAAAACCAAGTCACAGGACTCCCCATCTCCAGTCACAGGGAGGAGAGATCCTGAGCCCTGAACACACACATTTCCAGGGCAGGCTCTGCCAGATCCACCTTGCTTATTTCTGCTTACCTCGGACCCCGCAGCTGCACAGTTAATGAGGTTGTTGTTGGGATTTGCCATCCAGAAAGTGGACACAGCACTGCAGGGAGAGGACAGAGGTTAAACAGTATCTTAGGAAGGACTACCAGCAAGCACTCTTTCTGCTGCATAGTGGGAGGGCCCACCGGAGACACTAATATTAGTGGAGAGAGTCTCTTGTCTGAGATCTGAGAAACTGTTAATGGATCCATTTGAGGTTCATTTTCTTGCCACAAGGCAGAGAGTGCATTTAATCTGTGCACTGTTCAGGACTGTAAGAGCTAAGTGCAGTTTGTGAACCCTTCTAAGGGAGGCCGCCTGTGTAGAAAGCCACGTGTCTCTCTCTATCTGCCTCTCTCTGTGTTTCTCCTCAGTGTCTCTGCATCTGCCCATGTTTGTTACTGGGTCTTTGCATCTCTGTGTCTCTCAGTGTGTTTCTCTGTTTTTCCTGTGTCTGTCTTCTGTCTCTCTGTGTGTCTCTGTTTTCCTGTCTGTCTGTCTGCTTCTGTTTCTTTGTCTTTCTGTCTGTATTTTTCTATCTCTGCCGTTCTGTGTGTGTCTCTGTTTTCCTGTCTGTCTGACTGTCTGCTTCTGTCCCTTTCTGTCTGTATTTTTCTATCTCTGCCTTCCTCTGTATCTCTGTGTGACACTATTTGTGTCTCTCTCTGGCTAGAAAGAGATTCTTGTGGCCAGGCTGATGGGTACATATTGGGAGCTGATGTGGCAGCTGCTTCCTGTCTACAAGGATGCCATGTGGCATAGAGCCACAGGTGAGCCAGAGCTTTCCAGACAAAACAGGGCTAGTGAGGCTCACAGAGGAAGAAGGGAGGGGGAGGAGAGAAGAGAGGGGAGAGAGGGAGAAGAAGCTACTCTAGGGACCTCACTCTGAGAAATAGGCAGAGATGAACAGAAAGCTTTTTAAGGTCCTGAGGCAGGACACTGAGTGTTCATGCTCATCCCCTTCCACCCTTCCCACCCAGACCCTAGTGTAAGGCATACTCTTCAGTATTATACACACACTTACTTGCAGTCCTGCCTGGGCTTAGGAATGTACCCTGGGTATGAATCCTCTGTGATCACTTTGCACATCCTGCTGTCCCGGTCTGACGGGAGGAGAGTCCCTGACTTAACAAGGAGGCCAAGGCAGTGGTCAAAAGTGTTGCGTTCCTCTGGTCCATCTTCAGTGAAGAAGCAGTGGCCCAAAGAATTGTAGCCCACAACATCCTTGATCTGTAGGGTAAAGGAAGGAAACTCGATACACAAGTGCCCATGTGCCTGAATATTCATTCAACAAGCACAAAACAGTGCTGAACTATACCAGGCCTGAGTAGACTGGGAGTGAGGGTGGAAACAACCTTGACTCCAGGCAAAAGCCTGAGGGTGGACAAGGAAGACAACAATCTCCACTTTCCCAGAACTACAGAGTGAATGAAAATCAGGAAGAGCATTTTGAAGAGACTCTGTGAAAGCAGAATGTGGTCTCAGTACCAGCCTCAGGAGGCTCTCACACTAGCCTACTGCCTTGTCAATCACTACAACAAAGCTCTGGACTTGATCTCCATCATCTATCTCCAAGGCCTCAGAATCCTTAGAGAGCCCTATCCCGAGTCCCAGTTCCCTTTTCACACTGGATTCTGATGACAGTGTCTCTCCCACATAGACTCCTACTTTGGCTCAAACACCACAGAGAGGAGATGCTCTTGGCTTACAAAGTACAGTGGGTAAGGGTGGAAGCACTCTGTGCGTCTTTACTGTGTTCTTCCATCCCTGACTGTCCAGTGACTTCATCCAGTGAGATCTCCCCCGCTTCCCTATGACCTCAGATCAACCCACACCTCTTAAGGAGCTGCCACTGTGCCAGGAGCTGGAAAATCTGTACACCATCCAAATGCCCCTGCAACTAACTGAAATACCAAGGCCATGCCCTCAGCCCTGGTGTCGCTACAAGGGACTGCCTTTCTTACTGTAGGGCACTCAGTAACCCTGGTCTATCCCTGTCAGATGGCAACCCCACTCCACCCCTCCCCCAGCCCCACCTATACCAAGCCGTTTTCAGACTTCTATTACTCCGTAGTCTACTGAGAAGGAGGGGTGACAAAACTGTCTCTGATGGAAAAGCATTGATCCGAGGTGAACAACCCAAGTTCCTCCAGGCTCTCGAATGGCAGGTGCCTGCTCCCTAACTACAGGGCAGTCAGCTGTTAGGGCCATCCCCACAGCAAGCCCCTCCATGGATGAACACTGGCTGGTCTCTTAGACCTTTTCATCTCTCTGCAATATCTTGCAAATTTTTGTTTTAGAAATGAAGGCGATGAGGCTGACAGAAGCTGAACAACATCCAAGGTCACAAAGTCCAGTGGGCAAAGCCATGGCAGGGATGTTTGCTTTTTTAGGCCTATTTGCTTTCACCCGTAAGGGAAGACCACACTGCCTGCCTACACCAGGCAAGCACTCTGCCTCCTAAACAAGCATCCTTCTTTTAATCTGACAATAGGCAAGGGCATAACCTTGAAGTCCATTCACTCCTTCAATGGGCATTTCAGGCAATGCCAAGGTCATCTAGTGGGATGCTTCCTCCTCTTCTGGTGAGAAATGAAAGCTTGTTATAAATAGCACTGAAAGACAAGCCTAGGAGGGGATTCGGCTGCTCTTGCTGGCAGAGACCTCTAAGATCAAATTCAATGCCTGGCTTTGCAAAGGAGGAAACCATGCCCAGGGAAGGTAGGCGGGTATCCCAGGGAATTTGGTACCCTCAGAGTCTCCTGTCTTCTGCCCATGGATCTTAGTAACTTGTCCCGATCCATTTGCCTGGCCCTTTAGATTACATGGCCAGGAGCCCTTCTCTGAAAGTGAGTGAATGAGCTAGGGACACTTTTCTAATGAATACTTGAGGAAGAGCTGGTCTCTAAGACCCCTGAGAGGTGCTGTGAACAGAAAGGGCTTCACCATAAAAAGGAAGCGAAACAACCATTGTGGTTGGATGTGCGGTGTATTACACGTGTTACCATGTTTCAACCTTATTTCAATGGTTGCCACTTGACTTGGATGTTCTAAGCCCCTTTCTGTGCAAGGACCATCTAGTTTGAAACAGAAACCAATCCGCTGTTTTGAGGGAGCAATGAGTCTCTCAGAGCCAGGAGAAAAGGGCGACAAGGGAGAAGGGAGGTGGTGGAGCAGGAGAGAATGCACAATTCACATCTTTACTTAGCCACAGGCTTGCTCTGATACTCACAGTGAGCATCTCTTACATGATAGAGGGGATGCTAAAAACATCTTCAGATTGTTCCCCTTACAACATTTCACAGACTTGGATAGATAGATAGATAGATAGATAGATAGATAGATAGATAGATAGATAGATAGATAGATCGATAAGTGGGTATGTAGGTAGGTAGATGATAGATAGGTATATATGGATGATGGATGGATAGACGATAGATAATAGTAATAGTGTGCATAGAGAAACAGATAAGGATGTTAGATAGGTAAGTAGATAGGTAGTTAGGTAAATCATAAACAGATGTTGGTTATATGAATAGATTGGGAAATAGAGATAGATAGGAGGCTAGACAAATGATAGAGGCATACAGATAGACATATCAGCTAAATAAATATTCTCTCTTTCTGTCTCTGTCTCTGTCTCTGTCTCTGTCTCCCCCCACCTTGGACTGTCCTTATATGCTAATCAGAGAATATTTCTCTGTCTCCCCCTCTCTGTCTCTGTATCTCTGTCTCTCTCTGTATCTCTTTGTCTCTATGTCTCTCTCTGTCTCTGTCTCTCTTCCTCCCCCTCTCTCTTCTTCTCTCTCTTTGTCTCTGTCTGTCTGTCTGTCTCTGTCTTTGTCTCTCTCTGTGTCTCTGTCTGTCTGTCTGTCTCTCTCTCTCTCTCTCTCTTGGGATGTCCTTATATGTTAATCAGAGAATGTGTAACCCCCACCCCTGTCATTTTTCTGGGCATTTTCTTGCCTGCTGATATCAGTTCATGATTCCCAGAGGCTGTTTTATGTCTTTCACTGTTGTTAGTAGGGCCTGGGCATGAGATTGTAAAGGAGAAAATTCATATAAAGACCCAGAAACAGTTGTCAGGTATAGTTTCATCTTGTGTGACCCTCGATTTAGGTGTCACTGAATCAGGGCATTTGGTGGTGGTGGTGGTGGGGTAATAGTACTAGAGGAGACTATAGGGAGGCAGCACTAGGTCTGAAGACTGTTCTGTGTATGTCAAGATATATGGTCACCCCAGACTGAACTGGCATCCATCAGCAACTTGTATGTTTTAAGAAGAGTGATGCTTCACTTAAATGAGCACAAACAGAAATTAGTGATTGGATGACTCTCTGGATATGCAGGATTCCACTATAGCTTCAATCAAGCTCAGACCAGAAATATTTCTTTAAAAAACTGCCCATGAGGAACATGTACAGACTGTTTCCCTTTGGCATTGTTCCCCCAACCAATATGGGATTCCAACTGTTTACTGGGCATCTACATGGCATCATAAGCCATCTAGAGATGATATAAAGCCAGAAGAAGCATGTGCATAGGTTCTATGCAAATACCAGGCCATTTTATACCAGGACTTGAAGTGAAGGATTTTTCAAGGGGCTCCTGGTACCAAAGAGGATGCTTCTTACTTCTGAAGTCTTGGGTGGGTATATTATATATGTATGTGTGTATGTATATATGTATCACACACACACACACACACACACACACACACACACACACACATCGAGAAGCCTCACATCAAATTCAGTCATTTAAAAAAGAAAATATATTTCCAAGCTTCTGCCTTCATTAAAAAATTTAAAAATAAAATTCCTGAGGAGGAGCAGGCCTTGGAGCACAAGCAAGGGTCATTTGTTTTGCAGATCTTAATGAGTTTTTTGAATATGCAAATAGAAGTTGAGAGAGGAAACAGAACAAAACACTACCTAAAAAGGGAAAGAATGCTTCCAAGGCTGTGCAGGGGAGGTAGGAAGGGGTGGGGGGGGCGAGGATCAGGGGAGGTAGAGCTGGTAAGGTCAGATGCTGCCAGAGGGAAAGCATGTGACCTGGAAAGGGGTGCTGAGACCAGAGGGACCTGCCATTTCAGTCCCTTCCACACGGTCCATTTCTGCTCTGATCTGGAATGTTCTCTACCACCCACCCCTTTTTCTATATCTCAGTCTCCCAGTGGATCACTGGACCAAGGTAACTCTGGGTCCCACATCTGGGTTCAAGTGGAAAGGAGAGAAGAGAACAGCTATACAACTTGACAAGTGAGAGGAAACATTTAAAAGGGATGAGCCAGAGAAAATGGAAGCCTCTCCCACAATTCCCAGGGCTGTGCAGCTGGCAGAGAAGATGCTGGGTTTCTCATCATGGGCTCCAGATATCTTTAGTAGAATGCCAAGACAAGGGTGTGGCCCCGAAGATAAGAGAGCCTGCTGGCACAAAGAGCCATGCATGGCACAGCCTGCATGGAAGCAGTTGCAACCTTCTGGGGACAACTTGATTCCATACCACTGTCATTTATTGTAATAAAGATAAACCGTGAGCAAGTCCCCAGACAGGGAAGGATGTACTTTCTTCTGCTCCGTCTCCCTGGCTTAAAGAAAGAAGGTAGGAGAGAGTAGGACTCACATTGGAGTCTTTTGTACCTGCTGCTAAGGCCAGGAGTATATTGTTTGCCTTCCAGTAAGACAGAAGGCAATGTTGAAGTTCCTGCCATAGAGCTTGACCTACACAGGAAGATGCACTGAGCCCATTTCCGTGTGGCCCTGCAGAGAGAGTACATAGAGCCTCTTCTGGGGGAAATTCTTCCACCCTACACCTGCTAGCATTCTGGGGATAGTATACACAGAGCCTCCTTCTGAAGGCAGGCTTCCTCTCTGCACCTGCGAGCACCCTGGAGCCTTGGTACTCCATGACACATTGCCGGAAGGATACCCTCAACAATGTTACTCTCACAGGAGATATTACCACAGCTTCACTACATGAACTCAGGGTGGTGGCTTAGTGGGTTGCAGAAGCAGTGTGAGAAAGGGACCTTGTGACCAGATGAGGTCAGGCCTTGCTAACAGATCAATCAATTTGGTGCATTTTACTCAAAACTCTTTTCTTTGTGAGCATGCACTGGGACTTTTCAATGTGGCAGGGAGGGAGTCCATTCATGCAGTTTTTGCCAAGAACATCTAACTACATAGGCCCTACTTTTTGGCAAGGCATATGTTGCTATCTCTTGGAAGCAGAGATGTTTCCCCAGAGCAATAGAGATGCAGAGGCACACAGCACTACTGCTGTCCTCTCAAAGTGCGTCGCTTGTGTTATCTGGTTTCACCCTCCCAACAATTCTTTGAGGCTGACTCTATCAGCATTTTCAATACACACTGGAGGAAACTGAGGACCAGGAAGTTTCCATCAGTTCCTGCAACTCCATGCCCTTGATTTTTGAGCTTCTGCTGAGACCCACAACACTGACACAGGGAAGGAGCAAAGAGATGCACGTGCTGAGAGAAGGACCATGGTTTGCTAAACTCAGTGACGTTTTAGTCATATTGCTGAAAGATGTACCCCAAACTCAGAGAAAATCAGAAGCTGAAGGGCTTGTGTTTTTGTCAGAAGAGGGAAATGGTTTACATGTTGAACTAGAAGGGGCTGGAGAGGCGCCTCAGTGGTTAAGAGCACTTGGTCTTGCAGAGAACCTAGGTTCCAGGGATTTCATGCCTTCATCAGACTTTTGTGGGTGCCAGGCAGGCACATGGTATACATACATATGCTCCATGAAAATACTCATACACATAAAATAAAACAATCTCAAAAAAGGAATATATGAAAGGAAGTGGGGCTGCCTGTGGCAGGTTGAACATAAAGGATGGGGGTACACAGGTGGCAGACTGGGAAGAGCTGTGAACAGGCCTCCTGGGACACTTCAGGACCTGCTCAGGTGGAGCAGGGTGCTGAGACACCTCTAGGCTCCATACAGCTAGGGGACCTTCTTCCTAGTGAGCTGGGATATGTTTGTCTGGGATTCACTCATCTCTGATCAGGGATGATGCTAGCAAAAGGCTTCCAGGAACACTTCTCACTCCCCCGTGGCCTCTGTAGTCTAAACCATAATAGCATCTTTGTCTCTATATGGCCTCTTTTGGTTCTGTCAACTGAACCCTCTCCCTGAAATGTAGTTACCCACTGATAAACCCTTCAATCCAGGCAGCAAAGAAACGCATACCAGCATGAAAGACCAGCTCCCACAGCAGCATTCTGGAACGGTGTACAACTGCACATTCCAAGAGCATTCAGAGCCAATCTATCAAACTTAGGTCTGCCTGGGATATGGCCCTGTGGCTGCCTGCTTGGCTCAGAGAACTAGAGACTCGGATACCATCTAGATGGCAAGCAGTGCAATTTGGCTCCACCTTGGAAAGGCTGTAACAAAGCTGTGCCTCCAGATCTAACAAGCACAGCTTGGAACTGAGTGGTGGTAGATCCCTGAACGGCCACTAGATAGGGTTGTAGGTGGCACCTCAGCCATTCGGCCGCTGGATAACAAGAGAGCCAGGAGATGCTCCTTCCCAATTTGGCAGTTGACTTTCCTGGGAGCTGGGCAGGAGGAAGTCTTCAGTTATGGAGTTGCATAGATCTGCTGGTTGGGCAAAGCTGTCCAGGGTTCTGCTCTGAGGCCCTGACTCTAGTTTGGGTACCACTGACTCATCTAATTGTTCCAGGCCAGGTGGAGTGCCT
>NC_048596.1:113542280-113717280 GCF_003668045.3 Cricetulus griseus | reverse complement strand
GGGACAGCAGGAGCACTAATTCTTTGAAGAAATTTTCAGGAAGGTGGGCATAGTGGTACACATTTGCCATCTCAGTATTTGGAGAAACCAAAGCAGGAGAATCTTAAACTTCAGGCCAGCCAGGGATGCATAGTGACAGATTGCCTTAAAAACAAAACAAAACAAAAACAAAGCAATATAAAAACACTAACAAAATCATTAAAAAAAATGATCAAGGATAAATAATGAAAACAGGGCAGAGGAAATGGAGTGCAGTGCTGCATATGGCCTCAATCAGAGACCTGGTCCCCGCCTGGCTCCATCATCTCCGACAGGTACAACTGCCTATCATTGGTAGGTAGACATCGCCTAAGGGTGCGCTTCTATTCCTACCCCCGCTCCACCATCCCTTTTCCTCCTGATCCTCTGTCCACAGCTAGAATCTTGAGTACCCTCCCATAGGGCTAAGAACCTCAGCCAGGCAGATTCCTACCTTGATGTGACCCCCAAAGGTATCAAAGTCAAAGAAGTCACAGATGTGGCTGGTGTAGGGGTAGCATTGGTCCTCCATCTCTCCCATCACCACGATGTTCCGAGTCAGGAGCCCAACCTCAGCCCGCATGTCAACACCATCAATCTCCTCCCCAATATGTAGGTACTGTGGCTTCCCTAGGGCACAAGAGGGGTGAGGAAGCAGAATGGCAGGTGGAGCATGCCCACTATGTTCCCATCCTGTATTCCCACAGCTGTAGCTTGCTCTTCACTGGGCCCTCACGCATGGCAAGCCCCATGGGCCTTGTTCCCATGATACAGAACAGAGCTCAGGTAGGTATAGTCACATGCCTAGGAGTGGAGCTACAGTTCATAGCTACTCATGCTTAGGTCTTAAGACCACCACAGATGTGGCTACTTGTCCGATGACATTTACTCTTCTGGTTTTCAGAGCTAGACTCTCCCATGATTCCTTTGACAGAGGGCTTCCCAGTGGAGCTGTGCCTCCCCACCTCCCTGCAGTAAGGGGTGGCCATAGGGTCTAGGTAGAAGTGCCAGGTGTAACCTTGAGTTGCCTCTCTTGCTCTCCAGCCTGGTGGGCCAGCCTCATCCACATGAGGAACCACCTCAACCAGAGGAAATCCATGGCTTAGAGATGGCAAAGGAGAGAGACAGAGAGAGAGAGAGAGACAGAGACAGAGACAGAGACAGACAGAGATGGAGAGAGTCTCTCAGAGCTTCTATTGTAGCTGCCCTCCAGCTGCAATTCTTAGGATAAAACAAAGTTTCTCCCTTTCTGGCCTCCACTTCAGAGCAGGGCAAACCCGTGCTCTACTCTCAGCAGCCTTGTGAAAGACACATCCACAGTTTGGTAACTGAGAAAGAGTAGGCTGGTGTTCCTGTGTCCAGAGCCGTGGGGCTTTTACACAGGCCCTTGTGGTACCACATAGAGCAGTGGGAGGAACTTGCACCCTGCTTTGTACTGACTTCATGCTGCAGAGAAGGCTGTCTCCCAGCCCATGGATCCTAGCCCTGTCCCATGGCACATTCAAAAGGCCTGTGCTGACTTCATCCTACAGAGGAGGCTCTCTTGCAGCCATGGATCCTAGCCCTGTCCTGTGGTGCATTCAGAAGGCATTGACTCCAGCTGGCAGTCCTTCCCAGTCCAGCTATCTCATTCCTCATCTGTGTTTGGTTTCTGATGCTCTCTACCCTCAAGCTTCCCCAGGCCCTGCTATCCTTGAGAAAAATCTAACAAACCAAACACCCTCCCACACTCCCTCCAGTCTCTGTCCTGTGTGGTCTGAATCCTTGACCCTATGTTCGGTCCGTTCTCTCTCTCCTGCTACCTCCTTTCTAGCCAAATTCTCTTATTGTTACCCTCCCATCTCCTCTCCCTCCGTCTGTGCAGAAAACACAGCTTAAGACAGGCTCGCTACTAAGATGGCTGGTGAATTGTGGATATTTTCTGTTTCACTTGAGGATGCAATTACAAAGAACACTACTCTTCCATGTGGACTTTCAGCCCAAACCACACCACCTACACCACTTGGCTTTCACTCTGACCTTGAATTGATCAAGGAGGCCCTTGCCTTGGCCCTGAGATACCATGAGTGCTCATGTGTGAAGGCCATGGTTAAAATTAGCAATGCCCACCACAGTGGCTTTCCTCTGCTTTCTCATCCACAGGAAGAGCTGACCCTTGCCCTCCCCTTCACCTGGCACACATCTTGGGGGCTGGTAGAATTGCTGAGGAAGCCTATGGTTTTAGAATTCTGCAGACTTAGTGAGATAGTGGTTTTTATTATTATTTTTTGAAGCAGTATGACAAATAGTGCATGCTGAAGCTGAGAAAACAGCTCCAGGCAAGTGGATAGCATGTGTTTTCTATTGCATCTGTGACAAATTGCCACAGGTTTATTTTTTATGGTCCTGGAGGTTAGATGTCGGAAATTAATTTCCTGGGGCCAGTTAAGGTGTTGGCAAGGCTACTTGCTTAAGAAGGTGCCACCTAGAAACTGTTTCCAGGCTTTTTCAGAGTTTGTGACCCTCTCCTATCTTCCATCTTCCATTGCTCCGTCTGCTCCTGTCATTCTACTGCTTTCTCCTCTCTCATCTTTCTTAGCCCTCTTATCTGATAACCTTTGTAATTATATTGAACCCACCCACATAACCCAGGACACTCTTCCATTTACAGAACTTTAATACAGTCAAAATTGTTAAGTCCTTGTTGCCATGTGAGATAATATTCATAGGAACTAAGGATCACAGCATAGATGAAGCCTACCACAGAGTCCTTAAGAGTCTCAGGAATAGTGTCAGCCAGCTTTCTGATACTGTAACTAACGCCTGGGATGAATCAATTTAGAAAAAAGAAAAGTTTATCATATTCACGGTTTCATATGTTTCAAGTGGGCTATGTGGGCTGTGTTGCTTGTGTCTGTTCATGACACAGCTTCTCATGGTGCTTGCATAAGGCAGAGGAAGTCCATTTACTTTGTGGCTGGAATGAAACAGAGAAAGGAGGAGACCAGTATCCCACAGTCTTCTTCTAGAACATTATCCCTAGTGAACTGAAGCCTTCCATTAGGCTTTACCACTTTCTAACAGTTCCACACAGTCTGACATCACTAGAGGAAATAATTGGAAACAAGTTAAGTACAGAATTCTGGGCCCCTTCCTCCCTGAACCCACTATGGCTTTTGATTTGGGTCACAGGCCATGTGTCTTTACTGCTTTAAGGCCCTCTGGACATTATGCTTCTATCCTTGGTTGATCCCCCTGTCTATTGGTTTTGTGGCCTTCCCAAGCAAGCTAGTCACAGGGGCTTCCCAGGTGTAAAGGACAATGTCTGTCTCTGAAAGTGGTGGACACGGCTTCTGAGGGACACTGGCTTCAGAAAGCCAGACAGAAGAAACATGAAGCCCGCCTGGTGGCTGAAAAGGAAAGAGACTCACATTCAGAAAGACACGTTCCAGTAGATGATTCAGGCCATCTCTAAGGGTGGTGGTATTCAGTTATGGAGAGTTTTCTGCCATCCTTAAGCTAGCTTTTGATCTCCTTATGAAGATACGGAAGTTAGAAATTGGTGAGCCTGGAGCAGAATGTGGGGAACGTGACTGTCACGGGTACAATAGAGAAGCTGTTTCTCTTTACCACTGGGCAGTGGTTCTGGGACTGAGGAAGTGCTGTGAGCCTGGGCGTCTCCAGCACAGCCACTTCTGTGTAATGCCTTTCTCATGAGGTTTCAGGATGGTGCTTCATAGAGGAAGTGAAGTCCCTCTTTCTAGAACCTACTTATTTCCCACATACCCTTGACACTGGCCTCAAGGGCTGTGCAGGTCACTGTATCTCTGTGTCCTTTTTTTATGACACACACTCCTGTGGTATCTCTTCAAGGACTGAACAACCACCCTCCCACTACTGTTCCTTCTTTTCCAGTTCATGCTGTCCTAGGGCCTCGAGCCCTTCCCAGAGTGCCCTGCTAGTCTACTTTAGCTGGTTCAGCGTTTCCCAGAGGGAAGAGGTCTGTCTGACTGATCTCCATCCTGCCCTTCACATGTGTCAGACCAGCACAATAGTCTGCAGACCCTGCAGAGTCCTCTCATGCATCTTTGGGGGGGGCGGGGGGCACTGACATGTCTACTTCTGTCTGGATACATCTCCTTCTCTCTTTTTCTTGTCAGTGGAGAACCTCTACTCTTTTGTCTGCTCTCCCAAGCCACCTCAGCTCAATATACAGAGACTGGACTTTCTTACAAAGCTGGGTATCTGTCCCCCAAGAGCATCTAGTATCCTGATCTTCTGAGTCCCCGGCCTCTAGCCACACTGGATCCAGAGCTAATCTTCCCTAGTGGACACCCCAAAGGACAGTGGTGCTGACAATGCCCAGGGAAGCTGTCAAGGTATTTTTCAACCAAGCAAGACAGTTTGGGGTTATGCGAGGGGTATAGTGGAAGAATTGACTGCCGCTTCCTCTGAAAGGGTCAAGGCAAGAGATGGGCATCTCACTGGGCCCTGAGAGGTACAGCATAGAGCTGGCTTCCCAGAGGATGTACCCAGAGGGCCACCTTGTTTTGGGAATAGGTGGCACAGTGAGCTACTGACTAAGTCACATGAGCCCCACCACATCTAACAGTCCAAGGTGGAAGGAACAGACACCCTGGGTCCTGGCAGTCTCATTGAGTTCATCCCCGCACATCCTCTTTAGTTCCCACCGTGCTGGCTGCTCTTGCCTCCTCAGGGCCTTCGCTATCTGACTCTCAGAGTTCCCATTCACCTGGTTGCCTCTCCCAAGACAGTCATTTCCCACATGGCTCTGAGCCAGGCTGTCTGACTCTGTTTACAGAAGAGTTCTGGAGTCTATGGTTTAAGCACCCTGAACCTTGGGCCCTTCATCTATGATGCAGAGATCACAAGAGCTCACATCCCAAAAGTTAGTTAGATCATTAAGTGAGTTAATCCATAGAATGTGCTTAAACAGCCCTGGGCACATGGTTGGAGGCCAGTGTGACAGAAATGACACTTGCAGCTGTCAGGGCCATTGTCTCCAGAGCTCTGCCAGTGACAGGAACTGATGAACAGCTGGTTTCAGAGCTTTCTTTGTTCACAGGGGAAGCAGGGCATGAACCACGTCAGGTAGATAGAAGGCTGTGTTTATCAGACTCCCATGCACTAAGAAAACACAGGTCCTAATGAGAACTAAGGGGATTTTGCAGTCATAGCCACCTCCCCTGCTGCAAGGTTCCTTATCAGAACCTTTATACAGCTGCTGTCCATAGTGAGGCCACTTAGCTCTCCTTGTCACTTTCACAGGCCACTCCCTATCGCAATCCCAGGGAAGTGGTGTGCCCGATTCCTTTCTTCCCTTCATGATGTGGGGTTCTCCTACCGCTCTCCAACTCCCCTCCTTCTCCCAGTAGGCTCCCCAGGTCAGAATTGTCTCAAATGATCTAAAAGGGCCTTGGGCCCACTAGGAAAGGGGAGGTGGACCCGGGGCAGAGAAGACTCTAAACATTGGTATTTTTCTGGGTTTATCCAAAGGCATTCCAATACCATACTCTGAAAACATCCACAGGACAAGCACAGAATGAGACACCACAAGTCCAAGAGAAGAATAAACCACAAACACCTTCTCTGGGAAACACACACACACACACACACACACACACACACACACACACACACACACACACACACAGGTGCTTGTAGGTTAAACACAATCAAGCCCAGAGAGTCAGGGCAAGTGGACTGTCCTTACACTCAAGCTGGAAGTTGGAAAGACACTGGCTTGCTTAGTCTACACTAGCACCACCCACAAGGACATCTTGTGACAATGGATTCCATGCTGTTCAACATGGCAGCCATTAAGCCCAAGTGGCTTTCACACTTAAACTCTGCCTACTGCAAGGAACAGGCTGAAATTTTATTTCACTTCAATTAAATCAAAGCAGCCACCTATGCTGGTTACTGCCACATTGGAGATCATGGACTTAGACATTTGATTTCTACAACCATAGTCTCCTCTTCTGCTTCCTATATAAAACAAGAACCCCCAGAAGCTGAGGGTCTCACAAAGAAGGGCCAGGTGAACCTTCAAAGTCCTGGGACTATCGTGGGAAATGGCACTCATTCCAGGTGGTAGTAGCTAAAAGTGTGGAAGTGTTTATAAGGCAAAATGGGAAGGTGACAATGAAAAGGGGGGCAAAACCCAAGGGGGAGATTTCAACTGTCATGGCCACATCACAAGGTGCTGGGAATCACACTGCAGTTGGCAAAATTTTGAAAAAACAATTTTTAAATGATTCATATATTTCCAGCACATTGTCACCCCCATCTGTTTCTCATCTGCAAACACTTAAAATGCAGAGAGGGTTGTTTTCTGGAATTAGAAAGAAGGAGGATCCACGAAGAAGTCCCTCTGTACAGTCAGACTGAGGAGGTGAGCCTAGCAGAATGCAGCAGGAAGGAGAAGAAAGGGATGGGCAGGTGGAGTCATCACTTTGTGTTAGTGGTGGATGGAGAGCAGAGAATGGACTTTGGGGAGAGGAACAATGAGTGCCTGCTCAGGACAGACGGATGGACAGACAGATACACATGCATTGTATCTTGGGGCTTTTGCAACGCTACTTACCAGAAGGAGCTGTTTCCATGGGGACATAAAGGTTGCTTCTGAGCAGAGTGGATGGTCCACTCATAACAGGCAGTGTAAGTCTGGGGGTGAGGCAGAAGCAGAATCCTTCCATGCTAAAGCAAGGGGCGTAGGGGCATCAGGAAGGAAGTCTAGCAGTTTCCACTCATACTTTCATCCTTTGGAACTTGGTCCCCCAAAAAGCCCCCTGACACTCTTGGTCCAATCTGGGCACATTAATGAGTTGTTGGTTGCATCAGTAACATGCTATCAGGAACAGTAGCTATCAGCATGAACCCCCAAATCTCTGCTGTGTGAGCCTGGCATCTCATGGGTCCTTCAATCTCAGGGTTACTTTGGCATCCACAGCTGCCCTTTTGGGACCTACTCAAAGTGAGACCTCCTCTATGGACGTTAAGATGCTCTACCTTGGGGTTCAGGTGAGGTCTAGTTTTCCCAGACCTAGAGGAACGCCTACTTCTATTTCCAGCCAGGGCTAGAAGTCAGGCTTTCCCCATAATGGATAGCTACATGCTGTTTGGAGCCACAAGAAGTGACATCGGCTCAAATGACCTGCCAAAGAGACACCTGACATCCCAGGAGGCTGTCTACCATGCACTCTCCCATTGGCAATCACCTAAGTGTCGTCCTATAGATGCAGACAGGGGAAGTTCTTTCTTGCTAGGGGACACCCAGCAGACTCATGGCTTCAGTGGCTTTTTGTGCACTCAAGTAAAGCCTCTGGTTGTCCAGCCTTCTCTCCCTTCTGCAGTCCTAGGAGCTCTCATGGTCTCCCCTGTAGCCTCCCTGTCCTCCTGGTGGCTGGTTCTCCCCTGCTCAGGTAGTGTGCCCACATGACTTCCTTTCTGGCAATGTTTCTCTTTCCTAGCTACCTTTTCATCTCTGCCCAGCTTCCTGCTTAATCTTGAATTACTCAGGGAAAGCACCACACCTTCTCCCTATGTCCAGCTCCTCCCACATCCTTCTTTTGTAATTATTGTGGCTGGAGTCCTGTTTTTAAGACTCTTTGATGGATGTCAATCTCCCTGCTGGGATGCAGCTTTCCTGGGGACAGAGAGTGGTGTCCATCTTGCTCTCCATGGCACCCAAGAGGCTGATGAGACTGTCTGGCACATGTCGTGTGCTCAGGAGATGCTGGGTAAGTAGATGATAAAATGTTCCATTCTTCTTTCTGTCCCCACAAAGGTAGACCCTAGGGTGCCTGCCCATCATCGGAGAGAAAGGTGCACTATCATCCACAGATGTGACTCCCACACCTGGAGCCATAGAGATCTCCAGAAGATAACTGCAAGCTGCCCCAGACTCTTGCTTAATAATGATGATGTATGTTGTTTTCTCCCCCACAATGCCATGTGCTCACAGGTCCCAAATGGCGGGAATGGCAAACTGAAGCATAAGATCATTTGTAATCAGCCATGTTCCTTCCATCCTTCCCCTACTGAGGACTAGCTCCTGAATTATAGTTAGAGCTGTGGAGAAGGCTCCATGGTCAAAGCACTTCCCACACTGGAGACTCAGTTCAGTTCCCTACCCTATGTAAATGCCGGTTGGGTGTAGCAGCTTGCCTATAATTCCAGGGCTCAGAAGGTGGATATTCCTGGAAAGAGCTACCTGGTCAGACTGGCTGTGTCAGCAAGCTCTAGGTTCAGCTGAGAGACTGCCTCAGTGAACAAGCAGGAGAATGATAGAAGATGACTCCCAATATGAACCCTGGGCCACCACAAACATCCCCCCATTTGTGCCCAAACACATGTGAACGTATGCACACTAAACACACATACACATAAGAAGAATACAAAGAATTATTGTAACTTATGTTAATAGCAATTGCAGCAAGTTGGGTTTAGTGGCACAGGACTTTGATCTTAGCACTTGGGAGATGGAGTCAGGATTGTGAGTTAGGGCCATTTTGGGCCATATTAGTGAGACCTTACTGCTACAAATGGGGACACAGTTAATAACCAGTTGCCTGATTCCAGAGTTTGTACTTTTTTTTTTTTTTGCCTCTGCCAAACAAGACAAAAAAAAAAAAAGCCTTTTGCAAAATGTGTTCACAGAATATGCTCAACATCTCACCCCCTTCTAATATTAGGAGTCAAACTGCAAATGGCCCCACCCAGAGCACATTTGCATGGAGTCAAGTTCATGATGCTGTGCCATGTTCTGTGGATGATGACTGTGAGGCAAACTTCTCAAACTTAGGGCTAAGAGATGGTGATCCTATAGTCTGTCCTTTTCCTTTTCCTGGATACAGATAATTCCTCTGCTCTGGCTGCCAGGAAGCTTGGAGATAACTTTTATAGCTTATGAAAACCATTTCTGCATACCTGTTTATTCCACTTTGTGACTTAGACTTTTACCACCCAGATTTTTTTCCACTTCATTTCTTTCTTTTGGGTATCAGGTTGATCTGGACTTACTTATAAGGTGCCCCAAAGCCTTTCTTGAACAATGCAGGGGTTCAAGCCTTTTCATTTAAACAGGGGATCTCTTACCTTGCAAACTTCTCTCTATCTAGACTTGACCTGCCCACTGCTACCTCCTCCTCTTTCTCTAGTCATACCCCCAAATTAGCATCTCACTAAAATGTGTGCTTTGCAGAGTCTAGTCCTAGAATTGCTGCCTTGGGATTCCTGACACAACAGGGACCACTTTCCCCAAGAACAAACTCAGGAGATGGAACTCCATCATGGCTTCTTGCTTCACTAAAATGAGGCTCCTCTCAACCAGCCAAAAAAAGATTGTTTTGATTTTTAGTTTCCAATGTTTTATTTCCAAAATACTAGACATTTGAAATATACTGGATATGTATTCTCGGTCTCAATTTTCTCATGAGGATTGAGAAACTTCCCCAGGTAATAAATAGCATGTGATAGTCTGAACATACAGTATTGCGTCCCTTCTGACAGGTCACTCTGGTTCTCCTTTAAGAAAGGATCCTTTATTGACTCGGAGGCAGTCTAAGGATTGCTGATGAAGGTCCTGACCTCTCAGACAGGTCACCAGCCAGTCAGATGCCCTCTCCCTGGACAGTGGCTGTGCAGCATGTTGTCCCAGAGACTCAACATGCTTCCTAAAGACAGTGATACCTAGAGATGCTGCCCACTGTCTCCTGTCCCCAGACCCTCAAAGATGTTCTGCTCTGAGTCCTTTGCAGCTTAGTTCTTTAGTATCTAATTTGTTTCTCTGATGTGAATTCCTTTCTTGTTTCAGATAGTCAAGTTGGATTCTGCTGCTTACAACTCAAAGATATACATACATATTTTCTGGGAGCAATTGACCCATATTTTATTTGAGGTCTCTGTGGTGGTTCAAGTAGGAATGGCTCCCATAGGCACATATATATGAATGCTTGGTCATTAGAGAGTGGCTCTGTTTGAGAAGGAATAGGAGCTGGGACCTTGTTGGAGTGGGTGTGGCCTTGTTTGAGGAAGTGTGTCTCCGGGGGTGGGCTTTGAGGTTTCAAATGCTTGATCCAGGCCCAGTGTCTTTCTCTCTTTCTGCTGTCTGTCAACCCAGATACAGAACTCACAGCTACTTTTCCAGCACCATGTCTGCCTATGCACTGCCATGCTTCCAACCATGACGATAATGGACTAAACCTCTGAACTGTAAGCAAGCCCCCAATGAAATACTTTCCTTTATAAAAGTTTTCATGGTCATGGTGTCACTTCACAGCAATAGAACATTAACTAAAACAGTCTCTTTTGCTCTCTAACAATCTGTGATTCTGGTAATATCACAAAGTATATAGTATAGGGCATGTAAGTTAAGATTTGGGAGAAGAAAAAAGAAAACTCAAAAGCTGTGGGAAGAGGGGAATTAAAGTATTGAGGTTGACTAAATTATTTTCAAACAAATGTTCATTCTATCAATTGGATCCCAGTGAGTAAAACAGGCTTTTCTAGCCATTCATGTTGAGCTTGGCCATGGGCTGTGCTCTGCAGTGGCCTGACAGACTGCGTTATCAGAGTGTGCCAGTTTGTTTAATTTTTCTGAGTCCATTTTGTTTTCTTTTGTTTTGAAATAAGGTATTACCTTGAAGTTCAGGTTTGCCTGGAATTCACTATGTATCCCAGACTGGCCTCATATTCACAACAATTCTACTCCCCTCCCCTGGTCTCCCAAGTTCTAGAATTCTAGACATAAGCTAGTATGCCCAGTGTGAGCCAGTTCTAAAACCAGGTCTTAGAAATTCTCCATTCTCCTCTCACCTCTATAGGAACATTCAACCTCTGTCATGAGAAGAATGTGTCTGGGGAAGACTAAGAATAATATGGAGCCAATTCAAGCCCAGCTTCCATCCTGGAGCTATCCTCAGCCTAGAGAAGTTTGAGGTTAGTGCTATGGCCTGGTGGTGGTGGTGCATGTCTTTAATCCCAGCACTCAGAAGACAGAAGTAGGTGGATCTCTGTGAGTTCAAGACCAACCTGGTCTACAAGAGCTAGTTAGTTCCAAGAGAGCCTCAAAAGAAACCACAGAGAAACCCTGTCTCAAAAAAACAAAACAAAAACAAACAAAAAAGGCTAGTGCTATGATAGTGTTCCCCCAAGGCCCGTGAGTTACATAAAGCTTTGTCATGAGCCTGTGATGGTATTAGGGGTAGGCTAGTGGGAAGAAGTTAGATCACTGGACACATGTCCTTGAAGGGAATACTGGGACTCCAACAACTTCCTCTTTGTTTCCTGGAGGCCATGAGATCAGAAACTCCCTCCACCACTAGTTCTTGCCCTGAACAACAGGGCTAACAAACCACGAACTGAAGCTTCCAAAACCATGAGCCAAAATAACCATTTCTTCTTAAGTGAATTTATTTCAGACATCAGTTCAGCTGCCTGCCTGGACAAGGTATAGATGCATCAAAACAGGACAAATGCTTGCAGTGAGAATCTCATTGCGTTCTGTTATGCGCCATTCTGAGAGTAGCTCACAGACACAGATCTCCTTTCACTTGAAGTCTACCAGTGTCCAGATTCATGCAGCCTGGGCAGAAGTAAGGTGCCTACCTGCCACCCTGACCTGCGTAGAGGAACAAGCTTTGCAGGTGAGCACTTGGAACTCTTCTGCCTGGTACATGGAGTAATCAGTGCTGGCGACGACCAGGGTGTCTCCAGGTCTCCAGGACTGCACATTGTCCGCCAGGCTCAGGATGGTGCTGTTTACGTTGGTGTCGATGCTGACCGTGAGCTTGGGCCTCACTGTAACCCAAAACAGGAAGGACTGAGATACAGCCCTTTGCCCTCAGCAAACATGTGGCTGCCCACATCCCCCCTCCCCTCTGGAAATGGGTAAATGCCAGGTGTGCCCTTCCAAAACCCAAAATCACCAGGCTCTCTCCATCACAGTCTCAGCACTTAAAGGTTTTTGAAGTCAACAAAAAACCAACCAAAAAAGACCCATTCATTAGCTCTGGGCAGAGGAATTTTCCACTGACTTCTAAGCTGGTGTTCAATGCACTGCCTCACCACACCCACTTTGCCCAAGATGTAAAACAAATATAGACCTTCTCCACTGTTATTTACAGTAGCTCTAAGCGCCCCCCCCCCACACACCGGTCCATCCCTAATGACTGCTTTCTGGAGATGCTGATTCCAGAACAAACCAGCCATTTCCAGTCCTTTCTAAGGAAGACTGCCTGGGGAACTGGGTTTGAAATAAATAACAGCACCAGAAGAGGCAAAAAGTCTGTGTCAGCCCTGTCCATCAGCACACTGCATTCTTGGACCATGCCCACCCCTTCTAGAAATGCTTATGACAGGGCAGAGTGTTGCTGTCTGCTTCTGACTCCAGGGACTGTTTGGCTGCTCCTGCATTTGTGCCTAGACCACTCAGTGGGGGTAATTATGACACTCTGATGCCCAACACACTAACCAGACATCCCATTTCACAGTGCATGGCAGCCAGGTCAGAGATCAGAGCACTCTTGCTTTTCTAACCCAACAAGGAGCCAAGGTCTGCTTGCTTACCAGGTTTTCCACATAGGAATCGTACTCGGTAGCTGCGGCAGGCTCGGCCCCGAGTGTAGCAAGCAAACCTGTAATCTTGGCCATTTTTGTAGACAACCTCAGTGCTGAGGGCAACTCCATCCATTGTTGTGGCCTGAGAATGGAATGGAAATTACAGAGTAAGAGTACTTTTTTGTGAAGAGGGAAAGCGCTGATTAATGTCCACAATTTATATTTACAAGACTAAAATTGTCCTCACTGCAAAACTATCTACAACAGCCTGGGACTATAATCCCAATTGTCTGTTCAAGTTTTGTTAGAAGAAAGACAGTGTTAAGTGTTGGAATGGAGGTGGATTGGCCTGACTTCAGAGAGTCAGCTAAGTTTGTGATCTGGCAGGAGGAACACCTTGCCTGTGCCCTGCAGTACTTATTGCTCGTCATTGTGTGTACACTTCCAGAGGCATCCACCACACATGGGCTCTCTTGGAACCCTGATGTGCCCCTTCTTATGATCATTATACCACTGTGAGTCCATGCAAGGAGTTACCAAGGACTCACCCTGTTTGACCCACAGGTGCCCAAAAGAGCTTTTCCATCTCACCAGGAGCCTCAAGTTTCTGTACCCAGGTTCTACCTTAAAGGCTGAGATTTTGGTGGGTTGAGGCTGTGGCCTGGGCATCAGGACTTTAAAAGCTGCCCAGGTGATTTTAACAGGTAAGAAAGTTTGGGATACACTCTCTCAGCTAAAGAGCTAAATGCTTTCGGGGATCCATTGCATCCTCATAGTGAAGCTATAAAGTGGTGGTTGGTTCTAGAGATATGGAAAATGGCTCTCAAAGAAGATGAGCATCACAAAGCCAGTAAGTGGCAGAATCAAAAATAAAGCCCAAATTCATTTATCTTTGAAGACTTCCGGTGTGCCCAGCCTAATTGGTCTTTGTTCAAATGTTCTGTTCACCATTCCACCCACCCACCTTCACCCCTCACTGCATCCTTGGAAGTGAGGTTGAAGTTGACTGGGGATGTCAAGCAAGAAGATACGAGGGCAGGGCACAGTTTAGGAATAGGCTCAAAGGAGGGTGGTTCCTGCCAGCTGGGACTCATCCCAAAGCCAGGGTGTGTCCCTCTGCAGACTATGACTGTCATTCAAAGATATGCAATTTAGAAAAGCACTGTGGGCCATCTTTGGCACAGAAACCATGGAGACAGGGAGACAGGCTTGGATAAGGGAGAAAAGTGTCACCAATGGGGGGCGGGGAAGAACTAGACTTTTTACTTTTTAGGAAAGATTATTTGAACCTAACGGAGCCAGCTTTGTCTTTGGCTTGAAAGGAGGTCTCCCAGACATGCATGCTAAAATTCAATTAAAATCCAGCTCTTTCCAAGGCACACTTACAACCATGATTTCTGTGGTCTCTGTTGCAGCTGAGACCAGGTCGTAAACTTATACCTAATGGAACCCACTAAGGCCCAAAGGAACCATCACCAAGTTCAAGGTCGTCGACTGTCAGGCCCTGCTCCTCTGATCTCAGAACCCCCCCCTGAGCCAGCTCCATCTTCAGCAGGAGCCTTGTCACACTGACCACAATAATGGGCCTTGGCTCAGTACCCATTGGAACTGGATATTCGTCATGGGACAAAATCCAGTAATGATTTCAAGGGAACTGCTTAATTACCATGCTTTCTCTTTTAATGACCTGAGTTTTGGATAAGAAGAGTAAAAAAAAAATCTATCACTGCTAAATTGCAAGAATCTTTAAAGAAAAAATATTATTCTCTATGCATGTAGATCATAAAATAATAATATACGATCACAGTTAACAGTAAATTAAAATAATTTTGAACAGGGCAGGGTGTCGCTTTCCTTTAATACCTGCATTCAGGAAGCAGAGGCAGGTGGATCTCTTGTCAGCCTGGTCTACATGGTGAATTCAAGGCCAACCAGGCTGGTGAGAGCCTCCCCAAGTTTTTGAATAAAATTTGTAGACAGCATTGGGACACCCATGTATGGCATCAGTAAGTCCATGGAACCAGGTTGTGAGGGAACATTTATGACCCATATTTTTGCACTGAGCCGTGAAGTCAAGTAAATTGATGGACATCTATAGCCCAACTATGCATGCAGAACTAGGGCATGGGGTTTAAAAGGACACCCACTCTGAGAGCAGTATAAGTCCAGAGTCCATCCTGAGGAGACATGCCACCCAAAACCTTGCACAGTGGGTACTTCACTGCAGATAGCCCAAAGCTGCCAATGATGTGGAGTATGTGCCTTCTCAGCTAACTCAGACATCTCTGGCTTCCAGAAGCATTTTCCTGATTATCAGCTCTGTGCCAGCTACTGTGGGGGGTGGCACTGACAACACCATTCTTGCTTCTTCCCCATTGCCTTCTCCAGTTCTCTAGAGGCCACAGAGGTCTGTCCCACCCTGTCCCATGAGGATCTGATTATGTCCTGTGGACCAGGTGTCCCAGAGCCTGTGTCAGATACAGTCCCAGGCAGGGGAGGTAGTGCAGCCACAAAGAGAGCTTAGCGAGAGCCCTGAGTCCTGAGGACGTGGGAGGTGATGGGTAACCATAGGAGCAAAGATGGGTATGTGTGAAGATCGTTTGCTTCAATGTACACCCAGTGTGGTGGTCATCCCCTCCTCCAGGGAGATAGACTCAGAGTGGACACCCTGTGAAGATGCAATGCAGTCTTCTATCCACCTTAGTTGGGACAGGGCTGAGGGCATGCTCTTCCTCTGGGCTGAGGGCATGGGCTACCCTTCAAATCCTATCTGTCCCCTGTGTAGTGTACTCAAGGGCCCACAGGTTATCAACATGGAAGTGAGCTGTGTGGGCCAATCATGCCCCCATAGCTGGAGCTCTCTCAGCCATGGCTGGAAAAGCAGAGTGACACTAGGGATAAGGAACTCAAAGGTAGGAGATGAAGTCTTAGCTTTGGACAGATAGGAACCTTTGCTTCTGTCTCCGAGGTGGGAATAGCATAATTAATCTGCTTAAGAGGAGGGGAAGACAGTCATACCATCCGAGTGACTAGAAAAAGCTGTGGCCCACAGAGACTTCTTCAAAGCAAAGCCTTGCAGATTCCCTGTCTGTTGTGAGGATGGTACCTGTATGTCAATGGGTCGATTGCAGATTTTTCCTGGGTAAGCTGCTCGGAGATCTGAAATTTTCTCCCCACCTTTGCTCTGAGGCACCTTATCATGGCTGAACCACTCCGTCCATTCCACATCTAGACGGAAAGCAGAGACAAGGTCAGGCAGGAAAACCGCTTTTACTGACGCTTTCCTTCCTTAAAGGCAGGATCAGTTTCTTGTTATTACAAAAGCAATGAGCAATAGAGAAATAAAGACCCATCCAAAAACCTGCCCTTCAAACCCATCACTACCATGGCTGCCTCCTGCAAGCTTCCATGGTCAACACAGTGATAAAAAAAAAAAAAAAAAAAAAACCTGAATGCCACAAGCCCCTGTGGAGGAGCAATTCAAATATTAACCACTGGTGAGAGCTTGCCGACAATTCCTGCATGTGGCTTGATTAATTAAAGATGACTTCAGTTGCAACTTCTTCATTGATGCCTAGTAATATGTCCCTACTAGTATAAGAGAAATCCTTGCTGTTCCCTGCCTGGGCTGCTGCTATCAGGTTTTATCAGCCTGTCTCAAACACCTCACCTTGAACCCATTCGCTGGTTGAAGAAACATTGAAATGTTCTCCATGCTCTGTCTGGAACAGCTTGAAAACCCTGGCAGCAGCCGAACCTCTGTGACCTGTCAGAGTAGACCAGACTCTTGAGTAAGCAGACACTCCATGATAAACTTGACCTTACAGCAGAGAGGAAGCCCCCACACCCATAGACCTTTGTTTTGATTTGGTTTGGTTTTAATGTTTTTGTTTTGTTTTGTTTTGTTGTTTTGTTCTATTTTGTTTTGTTTTGAGAATTGATCTCTGGTAGCCCAGGCTAGCCTTGAATTATGCAGTCAAGGATAACCTTGAATTTATCTTCTTGCCTCCACTTCCCAATTGCATGGATTTCAGGTGTGCATTACCAAGTTGAATTCACAATGGGTTTTTGTTTTTTACTCATAGTTCTTTTGAACCATTTCATTAAGGAATTTTACCCCCAATCAGATTATTCTTGTCATTTGGAAAGAGGTTACATCCATTTTTTTCTTCTGTTTCAGTTTTGAAAGTGCAATTGCAACTTTCTGACAAATGGAGAGTTGAGAGAACCTATTATTTCTCATGATCTGAGCTCTGCCTTGGGATTGGAACTGGCAGCTCTCACGATAACCACATGTGGCAGAGAGGCTATACTGTATGGTAAAGACCCTCTTTGGGGCTGGGGATGAAGCCCAGATGATGGAGTGCTTACCTAGCCTGCATAAAGCCCTGAACTTATGCCCAGCACCACACAAGCTAGTCATGGGGGTATAGACCTGTAATCTCAACACTCAGGAGGTAGAGGCAGGAGGATTGGAAGTCATCTTCTGCTATATATTGAAATTGAGGCCATTCTAGGCTACATGAGACATTGTCTGGAAAAACAATAACAACAACAAAACCTTTCTATGGCATCTAGTCCATACTATTCCTCTGGAGGCCTCCTCCCAGCTCTTAGCTTTTCTTTATCATGCAATACTTCTTTGGAGTTGTTAAAATTCTAGGGAGAGATCTTCTTTCCTCCACATGGACCTTCCTCACTGCCTCCTAATGTAGTGACTAAAGTGCCTAGACTCTCAGCTGGGGCCTTGCTGATGGGCAGCTATGTTCTTAGAACAGACATTCACTCATAACCCACAGCCTCTAGTCAGGGAGACAGTGGAGAGAACCAGGCCTCTCACCAACCATTCATTACCATGGTATTCAATGTGGTCTTCAACCGAAGAGGAGGGATTTCCTTTCACAGTGATGAAGCTCCAAGGGTGTCTGAAAAACAAACAAACAAACAAACAAAAAACCAGAAAGTCAGGTTTTCCACACGTTGGAGCCTGCTCTCGGGCTGGCAGAGTGAAGACAGGGTCCCATAGGAGAGTCTCCTGAGCTGCTGGAAGAATTTACCATCCACCCATGGGCTTCCTTTCCCCGTAAAACAAGAGTCTTTCTTTGCAAGCACAAGGGTGCCTGCTTCCTCACCAGCCAGCTAGCCTGGGCATCTGCTCCCTGGAGACAGTTTGACTCAATGCTGGCAAAGAATGGCTATGAATCACAATTAAACAAGCATGCCAACAACCTAACCATGTTACCCGCCAAGCCCAATTAGATTCTGCAGCAAATACTGGAACCGTGTTCCAACAGAGGTAATTCCACTCATGCCCATCGCCTCCAAGAGATGAGCTCGAGGAAAATGGCACAGGATATTGGGACTGGCCACGTAGCCACCTGCCTTGGACCTTAGAAAGGAATGAAGTGTGTTGTTGGCCTGGTGATGGGGAGAGGAGAAAAGGGTTTGTGATTTGGAAAAGTCACACACCCCTTTCTCTTTGAGAGTGTGCACTGCCCACAGGCGGCCTTTCTTAGTGGTTTTTGTCTTCCTAGCATATTACAGGCAGTGACTAGGGTAAGAGCTGAAATACGTCACCCTGGCCTGTTGAACTTCTATACTAAAGGGAACTGAGAAGTAGCAGAAATGACTCTCCAATCTTTCTCCCTAAAGTAGGTCAGAAACCCTCATTTACAGGAGAAAGGGGAATGAAGAGGGATTCTGGGAAGAACTCCAGCTCTGTTCACTACAGTGGTTTATTTGCGAAAGACTCATCAGATTTTCTCATTTATTCTCTACACTTTATGAAACTTAGGATAAAAAAAATACTCAGGCTGAACTATTTGGATTCTTATGGCTTCTGTTTCCCTAGGAAGATCCCGCATCACATAAAATTCAATATAGTGAAATCAGGCTGGCTTTCTTCTGAGAAGTAGGCTTTTGTCAAAGATTGTCCCATATCCTGAGAGTGCAGCAAATACCTCCATATGACAAAGCAGAAGATCTTGGTGTACTGAGTAGCTTTTGATTTTGCTTGAACCTCTTGTCTTGGAGAGTCACTACTGATGGTGTTCAGCTGAGGTTGAGGATTCAGCCATGTCATCCTCTTACTTAAATCAATCATTGGCTCTCCATTGGGTTTGGAGCTCATCAGCACAGAGCCATTGACCTTCCAATGCCAACCTTGCAGCCTTGTCTCTCACACATATGTCTGCTCAGTCTTCCCTCAGTCCTTGTGAGAGCCACACACTCACTCTCTACAGCCACTGGCTTCACAGCACTGTCTTGGGCTCCTCCCAGCTGTGATCCTACACTCAATTCCCCTTGTCCACTATCTTACTCTCTCTCCCATGGGTACCTTTCATCTCCATCTGCTCAGGCCCAGCCCAGAGAGTCCCACCAATACCTCCCACTCCCTAAACAAACAAATGAAGGGTCCCATTCCCAGCACATCTACTGATTTCAGATGCTCAGGTCTTATCACTCAAACATACAAAGGAGGGGTGACTATGTAATTCCTGCTTGTTGTGGCCAGAATGAAATGTGGAGGTCCCCACCATTCCAGTGACTCTCATTTATAAGGAGAGAACAGTCACTAACTGTGCCAGGTAGAGTGACAACTCTGTTACTCATATTATCCCATGGAACCTCTCCCAACACTCTTGTGAGATAGATGCCAAGATGCCCTATTTTACAGATGCAAGAATTAAGCAAAGAGGATGAGTCAATTGCCTGTGGTCACACCTCAGAGGCAGTGCAGCACAGATTCAAAGCCACTCATCAGGAGCCAGGCCTTGGACTATGAGCCACCACAACCTTCTTCTGCTGAGGCATTCAGTAGCCATGCCTTCCGTAGTCCTCTCTCACATCATAAATTAATAAACTGACTTTTTGATTCATGATGTGGTGAAATGAAAGTGTGCTTGGCATTTGCTGACAAATGAGTTCTGCCATCCCAAGGTATCACTGTCCTATTTGGATGCTTGGGCTTCCTGCCCCAGTTTCCCTCCCAGAAGCTGCATCCAGAGAATGTGGCCTGAGACCCGGGGTGTCCTTTCTTGCCCAGCGGATCTTTGTCCAGCCAGTGAAATTACTTTGCAGGCTAGAAAAGCCTCTGATCATCTTTAAACTTGTCCATATCTCCAGAGCTGAAGAACGGAATCAATCTCTAACAGCCATGGGCAGATCATCTTAATGTTCACCAAGCTGAGAGTTAGTTTACAGGATCAAAAGATGTGGTTTCTAGCCAGGTAGTGGTAGCTCACACCTTTAATCCCAGCGTTCGGGAGGTAGAGGCAGGCGGATCTCTGTGAATTTGAGACCAGCCTCGTCTACAAGAACTAGTTCCAGGACGGCCTCTAAGGCCACAGAGAAACCCTGTCTCAAAAAACCAAAAACCAAAACCAAAAAAAAAAAAAAAAAAAAGATGTGGTTTCTATGTGCCAAATGGCTTCCTAAAGATGTCAATGTGTGCACATGCCCATATCAGGCAGGATGCTGCAATCTGAAGCAAGTAGGACACACACTAGAACCTGTCAAAAAGACTCCCTTTCCTTGGGTATTTAGCTGGGTGGAGATAGTTTGCATAATCCCTGAAACACTGCCAATTTCCAAGGAACAATATGAACCTTGAATGGCTAAACATACCTTAGTTGCCCATCAGGGCTCTTACTGCCCCTTTCTTACTTAGGGTACACAGTGCTTAGCAGTGACTGACTGAAGAAGAAAGTCCATATAGAAACCTGTGCATTATAATAGTGGGCCATTCCTGTAAGAAAACCCAGGCTTCCTTTGAACACAAGCCCTAACTCCATCCAGTGTGGATGAACAGTGTGCTTGCATGCCTCTGTGCTGTCATTCAGAGTCATGTGGAGACACATGCCCTGGTTAGTATGGAATGCTTCAGTTCATGGAGATACAAGTGATGAGCTGTACCTAAATCCAAGGTGTAGGAAGTGCTTGCTGCCCAGTTTGGTCATTGCCTTCCGAGCTGTGTCATCCAGGTTTCTAGAGCCTTCATCATTCACTGCGACAGAAAGGATCCTGCCATCAGGCACTGCATTCAAATACTGGACCAGACGTTCACTTTCTTTTTTGGTTCTGTAAGTGTCAAACCTAAAAAGCATAGAGAGAGTAAAGACATGGATAGTCTTGGTGGCAGTCTAAAGGATACAGAGACCCAAGTACACATCTGTTTCAGCAGCTGAGATGCTGTCCAAAGACCTTGTAGGCCCAAGTCTGTAAACAAAGAAGCTTCTTTAAAGAGCAAGCAAGTGTTCCTGTTGTTGGGCTTGCCATACAGAGAAAGCCAAGAAGGAGGGATTTGATGTGGCCATAGCATTCATTCATTGGGTAAAATAACTACAGTGCTGGAGAATTTGGGTTCTGGCATGTGGAATAAGTCACATGCTTGGGGCTCAGACTTTTCATGTCCCCTTTCTTTCTGGGGGTTGTAGCTCACATCACTTGGAAAGGATTGGCACTAGGAGAAGATTGAGACACTTAGAGCAGCAGGGACTTCTATCTCTGATCTAGACCAAAACAACTCCCTAAAGTCCCTAGAAATGACAGTGTGACTATGTCATAACATGTCTCCCTCTCTGGATCAGAGCCATTAAACTGTCACCACTGATTCATACTGCAGTGGTGATAGACTCTTAACCATTGTGAATACTGTTGCATTTCTGCCTTTTCCTCATCTGTTCTCTTTCTAAAAACATTTTACTTTAATATAGTAAGAATTCTAGTCAAGAAACTCATCCTATTAAACAAGCTTTTAAGTTGGTTGATTACAAGAACAATGTTATAAAATTGATTGTCTCTAACTACCGGTGTGTGTGTGTGTGTGTGTGTGTGTGTGTGTGTGTGTGTGTGTGTGTGTGTACTTGTACACATTTGTGTTAAATTCAGCTTTTCTTGGCAACACCCTGGGAAAGAAGCCACCTCTCCAGAGCAGGACTCCCATCCATGCCACTCACCCTGCATGGCAGTCCCCATGGAAAACCCCCTCCCCAGCTGGGAAGATTCTTAACAAGTGAGTACATGAATAGGGGAAAGTCAACCTTACCGATCAGAATGGACGACTGTGCCCGATTTGGGGTCAATGACATGAACAATGACTCCACGGTGGCCCCAGCTCCTTTCAAAAAAATATCCTCCCTCCTGCATGCCACCAGGACGAAGGGTCTTGTTTAGAAATGTCCAGGAGAGCTTTTTCTGTCCATGCAACTCAAGAGTGCCTCCTCTGCCCACTCCAATGTACTTCAGGCCATAGTAAGGGTCTGGCTGGATGCCTTCATCAGCTCTGTAAGAGAAAGGCGGTCAGCCAACACATCTCTGCTAGACGCTGAGCCCCTGGGGGACTGTCACCATTCCCTGTCTCCCACTGTGGCCTCAGAGAACCAGCTGCATTTTTGGTGATGACATTAGGTCTGTAGAAAAGCATTAGCAAGCTGACCTTCCCAAAGCAGAGCAACAAAGTGGGCATACAGGGCAGAAATGCTTAGCAGACACTGTTCACCACCACTTTGTTCAGCCCTTATTGGCTGTGGAATCACAGGTACTTTTACTGTGTCCCTGCCTACACTCAAACATGCTTGGCTATCACTTCTTAGAATTTTTAGTAGCTTAAGGAGGGGTCACAGCCAGAAGGGAAAGCCATGTGGAACGTTCCTGTGTCTTGTGCTTTTGTCTTCTCCAAATGGAAGTATCCTCTCCTGGAGAGTGAAGCAATGCTCCTAAGACCCAGAAACCTAAGGGAAGTTAGAAGGCTCAGAAGGGCCCCTCCCAATGGATATATTCAAGCAGCTGAGGTAGACTGGACTCTCCAGAAGAGTTGCCTGCCTGTTGGGTTGGAAGCTCCAGGGATGCTGCTTTCATGAGTGGTGGCTTTTAGGTGATGCAGTTACTTTGAGTCACCTATGCTTTTATAAGTAACCCCAATAAACCTATAGGTTCCCCAAACTACAGTTGGGTATAATTATTTCTCTGGTCTGTCATAGATCCCCTCTCTGGAGTAAACAGATGTTCGTTCACACCTGGCTATGAAACATTGCACACTTGTCCTTTATAGCACTAATATCTTTTAGATTCTCTCCAAATCATGGAATGGCTGGAAAGCTGCTATCAGGGACTTCTGTGGTTCAACCATTCCATCTATACCATGATGAACAAAGGACCCATGGACTCCTGCTCACCCACTTCACCATGTCTATCTTGTTCATGGTTGTGGTCCAGTGGGACACAATGGTGGTTCCTGTCCTCTATAGAAGTCTAGACCTCTCACCCCCCTCTCCTTTGGAAACCCTCTTTCCTGTCAGACCCAACAGCAGTGCATGACCCCTGAGCAAGGTCATCCCACCTTCCATACAGCACAATACTGAAATTGCCCTCAAAAGGGCAAAGGGCACTCCCAGCATGCAGCTCTCCACCGTAATCAATCAGAATGTGCCGGGCACGCAGCACGATGTGCTCATGGTGGTCTTTAATGACAAGTTTGCCTGAAGAGAGAGAATGCAAAAGTCTGAGAAGACAAGAACCTTAAGTAATGTTAGAGCAGAACCCAGAGCAGATTCCCTGAGCCCCATCCCTCTAAGCAGACAAAAGGGCACATACTCTCAGCACTTCTATGCCCACTGTCTTGCAGAAGTTACTTTTCTCCATCATCTGCCTTGCAAGATATACACAGTATATATCTGGATCAATGTCATTACTCCATGTCCTGAGTTTAAATACCAAGCATGTAAAGGAGAGAGTAACAGGTCTCTTTTAAACACTCTTTTTTTCTTCTCAAGATTAGACCTTTGACAAGCTATTTCTCAGTGCTTTGAGTTGATGGTCATCTAAAATCTCCAGGTGCTCTGACATGAACCCAAAGCTTAGAAAACTTGTTCTATCTATCTCAGCTCCTGGCCTTGTAGATCCATTTGCAGGGCTCAGGGTGGTGGAATGGACAGGGAATCTTACCTCCCTGTGAGATGGTGATGGAGTGGACCGTGGCAGAAGAGGTGAGCAGTAGACTCCTGCCCTGACCAATATGTACTTGATGGTCTCGGTCATGGCCAGGGGTCCAAGGCTGCAGTTCAGGATTCTGGTCAGGACATTCAGCTGCCACTGCCAAAGACAATGAAATGTCACCACTCAGATCCACCAGCAAAGGATAATGGGGGGTGAGGAGTACTTCGTGGCACCCGTTTCTTCTCCACCAAGGTTAAAAGGAAATACTTAGTCACCAGAGAGATGCTCTTATCTCAGAGGCAGGTACCCTGGAGTATGGCCTCATTCTTTTCATGACTTTATCATGTGACTCTAGATAGCTCCCTTCCTTCTCTGATTCAGTTCCCCATTTGCAAGATGTGGGACTTTTCTGCCTGACATGAACCCAAAGGGATTCGTGCTGCAAGCTCCTCTGAGGGTAATAACTCTTATCACTGGGCATGTCCTCTGTAGGCATCTACCAAGTGACACATGTAACAATACTATAAGAGATACTGGCTCTGCCAGAGCCTAAGGCCACTAAGCCAGGGCAGTTTCTACACTTGCCTAGGCTAGTCTTATTCTTTGTGTCCTGAGCTGTCACTCCGGGAGCTGAAGAAGAGGCTTTTTGCAGGTGGTGTGGACTCACCAGGGTAGGGAGCCACCTGCTATTTCTCTGAGGTCAGGCTGTACCTCCTGCCCTCATGCCCCAAGGCAGTCTAAAGCCAAATGTGGCCAGCATGCATGTTGCTATCAAGTGAATCAGAGTAGTTAGTCAGACAAGGAGAATCCTAGATTTTTACAAGATTTGTTGGGATCTGCTCCAGGTCTGTGCCATGGAAGTTGCAAGAGGGACATCTCTATCCTAGGAGCTGGACGAACCAGCCTATGGAAAGCAAGGAGAGATCCAGAAACAGAAGCAGGAAGCATGGGCAAATTGCCATGAGACTATTTTCATTTTCTCAGTAGTTAGGTTGTGAAGAGTAAATCAGGAGAACTAAAAGTAACACAGAGTGTCTGGGGAGGTGGAGGTCAGGCTTAGGCAAGTCCATGAAGGGAAAGGGATCAGGTGGGGGACCAGGGCAGGTATTGATTGGAAGCAAGTTCCACAGTGCAGGGAAGTTAGAATCACTGCATCTGGCGGGTAAAGTGGGTACAGGAGTCACATCCATAACATAGGACCAGAACCAGTTCCAATTCAGTACCACAGCAGGCAGATCTTTGGGATATTTGATTGTTCTTCAGATGTGCATGAAGGAAGTCATAACTGCCGTAGCTGGATATCTGAAGGAGAGTTTGGAGGGAGACCTGCCCTTGTCTACACTCAAAAGCACCAGACAGGGACTATATAGGCTTTCACTGAACCCGTTTTCTGTGTGGGTGCTGATCCCCATACCTCACACTCTCTCCCAGGTGTGCAGGCAGCAGCCACCTTTGGCTCCATCTACCTCGCTGTTGGTGTGACCTCCACATTTGTGGGATTTCAGGGCTTCCAGCTCCTGAGGTTCAAATAATAACATGAGGAGCAGATGCAGACCTCCCTGCTGGCTGGAGAGATGAGCTCTACCAGCCTGTGCATTGGCTGGGCAGCCCCCTGCTCAAGCTGGTGTTCAAAGCTCTGAGAGCTGGGTGATGGATTGCACACCTAGGCTTATCTCCAAACCGGATAGTCAGGAATCTCTAGTAGCCTTTCACCAGCCCTGAACATAGGAGTCAGTCTCAATTCCCAGAGTATGGAAAACACATGTGGCCATCTGGAGTGCCCAGTGGTGCAGACCAAGAGCTTCCTGGGGAAGATGGGTTCCTGCTAAGTGAACAGTGCCTCAGGTCTCACTGCCTCACTTCCAAGCTGAGCCCATGGTCCTTCCCTGTCCAGGAATAGGAGTTTGCAGGCAACTTTGCATCTCGGCCTGGCTCTAATGGGCCTGGTCCTATAGGCTTGCCCTTTGTCAGGAGCATGAACCCAACTCTCCAGAAACTCCAAGACTGTGGCTAAGACAGAGTACTTCCAGGGCTGGATTTGGTGGACCCTCCTTTGTGGAAGCTGGGTATTTATACATGTAGACCAGTGAATAGCTGAAACTCGTCAGTGCCATCCCTGAAACATCACCATGGCAACCACACTGATTTCCCTGACTAGGGCAGAGGTCCCATGAAGCAGACTGTAAGGGAATGCAGGCTTCAGCTATTTGAAGCATGAACGGCAAAGGTGATTTCTACCTCTCTCAAGGAACACGCCTAAAGTACACTAGAGAGAGGTACAGCAACCTTCCAAAGGGTTTATATGTAAACTGACATATTGGAGGGAACACCCAGGAAGTATCTGAATACTCCTCTCCAAACTGAATCATCCCAAAAGATAAACCCAAATTCAACTTCTAGCCTGGAGTCAGGTTGAATGAGCCGATGCATGAACTCGGACAATGTTGTTAATCATTGCACTGAACATTGATTGACATATTGCCTGCTTGCTCTGTTACCCAAGAATCAGGACGATTTTATAAGAAACCACAGTGGGGGCATCCTATGCTACAGAACACTTCCTTCCTCCAGTGGGCTGGTAAACAATGCAATTCAATGTGAAGTCCTTTATTATGGAAAAGCAAAACTCAGTGAATAATAATAGCATTTTAAGATGAGCATGATGTTAGCGGGAGCATTATTAAACCTCTGTTCAGTTTCTAAGCTTTGTGTCTGTGCCTCCTATGTCCTCCCAAAGGTGCCAGTTATTTAATGGCTGTTTCCTGTAGCCTGGCTGAAGTGTCCTGGGCTTCTAATCTTAATTTAAAACCATGTAAATATCACTTGCTTGGCACCACAAGGAAAAACTTACAAGATAAAATTAAATAATTTAAAACCAAAGTTGACAATACTGAGAGAGTAAGATAGATCTGAGTAGGGTGCTGTGGTACATGCCTCTAACCCTAGCACTCGGGAGTTCAAGGCAGGAAGATGGCAAGTTTGAAACTAGCCTGGATCATACTGGAGTGAAACTGTCTCAAAAACAATCAACTGGGCATGGTGGTGCATACCTTTGATACCAGAACTCTAGGGGCAGAGACAGGCGCATCTATGAGCTTAAAGCCAGCCAGGGCTATCTTGTGAGGTGTGTGTGTGTGTGTGTGTGTGTGTGTGTGTGTGTGTGTGTGTGTATGTATGTGTATTTTGTGAGATCTTCGTGCGTGTGTGTGTGTGTGTGTGTGTGTGTGTGTGTGTTTGATGGAGCATGTGTATTGTGTGAGGTATTCATATGTATGTGAGTGTACCTGTGTAAAACAAAACAACAACAAAAAAGACACAATCTAATCCTTTCTCAGAGCATTGTGACTGAAAAGCCTCCAGGGGGCCCAGATTCTGATCTAATGATGCAAAGTGGGAAGGGATGCTGAACTCTGAAACTGAGTAGCCCAGACAGAGACAGAAAGCTGAATCTCAGTTGAATTCCATTCCCCTCCCCTTACTCTCCTGGGCAGTTTTTAAATTTTGTACTGGCAGGTAACATTTAAAAACAAGATTTTCTATAAAAATCCAAATTTCTGGTCTCTTTCAAAAATTCAAAATATCTCACAACATTGTCTCCCCTTCCCAATTGTCCTGCATTGAGAGATAGGTTCTCCCTTAGGTGAGTCTCAGCTTCACGGAGGCAGTAGTACCCTCCCAACTAGGTTCTCTTGCAATGGAGCTCAGGCAGACGCTGAGCTGGCAACCTGGGGTGATTCTAGGCCAGCCTGTCATTTCCTAAGAAAACTTGGGGCAGGATGAGGCTTGCCGGCTGGCAACCAAGGTGTTCAACCAGGACCCTACCCCAGAGACTCCCCGTGATCTCCCTCTCCCAGCGCCTGCCTGAAACTCACCTGCAGAAGTGGCCGCTGAGAAGTCAACCAGGAGGAGCCAGCCCATGGCCAGCACAACCTTGAGGGAGACATGGTGCCTCCCAGCAGCTCTCAGCCCAACAGCATGCTCCCTGAAATGTAAGTGCCGGGTCAGAAGTGCATCTCTGCAGTAAGCATGAACAAGAGACACAGAGTCACCCACACAGCCGGGGGACACGGACATGGCGCGAGAGGCACACCCACAGGCCCAGAGCAGAGACCTTGAGTAGTTCCTCGCCTACCATGACTCAGGGCCAGGCAGATCTGGACACGCAAACTCGGTCACCATTCTGCCCCTGTCCTGTAGCTCTGAGCTAAGTGCTCCTCAAGCTCCCTCCCTTTGAAATCAAGCCGTTCTACCAAAGCTGAGAAACAAGAGAAACTAAAGCTAAATTGGCAACCACAGGCTTGCTGGGTGATCTCGGCTGATGCGTGGGCTTCTCTAGACCTGGTGGCCTCATCAGGGATGGAGTAAATGCTTAATTTTGAACTTGACATTGTCAGCATATGCTGCTCATCTGTCTTCTCTCTGTGCAGTAATAGAACCCCTGGCTTTTATCTGGGTGCCTGGCCACCTAGAATAGCCAGCGCATTCTTCGGTTTCCTTGTGGCCTTCGGATTAACAACAAATAAAGCAGATTTTCAGTCAAAGCCCTTAAGGGAAAGGAAAAAGGGCTTCCTTCCTTCCTTCTTCCCTTCCTTCCTTCCTTCCTTCCTTCCTTCCTTCCTTCCTTCCTTCCTTCCACCTTTCTGCTGGATGGGTTGCAGGTAAGGTGGCTGGACCTCCATTAATCTCTTGCACCATATGGTAGGAACCAAGTACTTAGGATGACAAAGGAAAGAGAGGAGAAATCTGGGGCAGAAGTAACTCCGGATGACGGATTTATTCTTATGCTAAGGAGACAATTTAATTTCTAATTTATCAACCTTGTATTTTTAAAAGATTCACTGTGGTTTATTTTACTTTTTACTCACACAGAAGGTGACTGTATGAAGCTAGATAAGCATCAGGATGAGGATTTTAACAACACCACAGATAGGGATTTTTCCCCCCAGTCTTTGTGCGCAGAGATCCCACTTGGGCTTTGGGAGGGGGCAACCCTAGATTCTGAGCCATCTCCCCAGGTCCTTCCCAATAGACCTGCATTTGTGCCTAGAACAAACAGACATTATCCTGAGAAAGTGGCTCCCAGAGGCTCCACCTCTCAGGCCTGCTCAGCCGATAATCTGATGCCCCTAACCTTAGGTTCAGTGAGGCTCTTTGTGCCCGCTCAGCGAACCGAGGCAGGAAGAGGGGACCTTCTGCACAGGTGGGCTGGGAGGAGGGCTAGGGAGGAAGGAGCAGCTCAGAATCAAAGCCCGTGTGTCCACTTCCAGCACTCTGCCTGACCCAGGCTGGCTCTGCCAAAACAACAAAGGCACTTGTCTCTGGTATCTGGGAGGCCACCTTTCCCAAGGCTCCCAGGGAGGACTGCTCGGGAAGATGAAGAGGGATGGTAGTGAGTGGTGCATTCAGGCCTCAGGGGAGAGACACAGCCCTCTTCTCAGGTCTCAGCTTAGACAAAACAAAGGCAACTTGCTATCGGTTGCCAAAGAGCCTCATAACCTCACTGTGCCGCATTCTCCAGGGAAGTTGGACCTGGACACTGGCACCCTCACTTTGTGATGGAATCTGGTGGAGCAGCATGAGGTGTGGGGAAGGGGTACTCCTGGGGTTGAACTTATGACAACCTCATACTTCTGCACAGAGCCCAAGTACCTCTGAGGCCATGTGTCAAAGGTCATTTTGCTTTGTGGATGGATGTAAAGACCCTTCCACGGAAGGGAGTGATGCCCAGCTCCCTTAACTGACATTAGACCTTCAGCTGTGTCCTCGCCAGTGTCTGAGCCATAGGAGGTAAAGAGGTCCCTGTGCCCAGAGCTGCCCCATTGCAGGGTACAGCCTTCAAGCTTTCCTGAACAGAGAGGCTCTTGGGGCCTGGATACAGTCCTGCTGCAGTGCATCCTACAGACACCCATGTTTCTCTTGGGAATTGTCCACCTAGAGGGACAGTGTTTTCATCTGGCTGCCAAAACTTCTTGCAGTAGGGTTGCAATCCAGCTTCTTGTTTGGTGAGACAGGCTTGAAGCAGGCTTTGGCTGTGGAAGGCCTTAGAAGAGCTCACAGGGAATGATGCCGGGGACTTCTGGGGATATCCAGCAGCTGCAGGCCAGATGACCCTGCACTGGTAAGGCTACCAGTTTTTAGGACATTGGTGATGATAGTCTCAGCTGGCCTGTCCTCTCAAGGGTGTGGGAATCCTGTCAGCATGTAAGAAGAATCACATGGCTTCCTCAGCAGACCTGCACTCCAGGCCATTGTACATCTTCATGGTAACAGGCAAAGTTTCCAGATGTTCAGTGTTCCCAAGTCCAGCTGCCATACCAGCCTTGGAGATGCAGGGATCAACAGTGTCAGGGCTGCCAAGTACAGGGGCTTTGCTCATCTTTCAGTGGCTGTCCTGGAGTCCCAAGTTGTTACCTGTAAAGCAATCAGAGTGTTAGAAGATCCAGTGGTGGGCTGGGGAAATGGCTCACTGGTTGCTTTTTCAGAGGACCCAGGTTCAATTTCTAGCACCCAAATGGCAGCTCACAGCTGTCTGTAATTCCAGTTCCATGGAATCTAACACCCTCATACAGACATACATGTAGGCAAAAACACCAAAGCACATGAAATAAAAATAAATAAATAAATAAATAAATAAAATTAAAAATAACAAGATCCAGTAGTGTCCAGAGTGAAAATACTCAGGAACACACTTGTGTCCTGTGGCTTCCCAGCTCCCAGGGATGGGCGTTCCTGATGCCTCAGAGGCTGCAGAAGACAGGACTTTCCACAGCAAAGAAGGACAAGTAGGGAGAAGGATTGGCTGAAGCTAAGATTCACCCAGAGTGAGCCAGAGCACATTTCTACATGGAGACATGGCAGGGACTATGCCACCTTCCTTGACTCAGCCAAACCCTCAGCAAGACTGAGTTAACAGATGAGCAAGACAACAAGGTGGTCAGGAAAGTGGTTGCCAGAGCCTTCCTCAGGACCCAGGCATAGGGCTCTCTCATTCTTTGAGATTAGAGAAATGAAATGATACAGTATCAAATTGCAGGGCCGTTATGCTTATCAGAATAGACACACCCCTTGAATTCAGCCCACAGAGCACTGTGTTGAGCCTGAGGTCAGCATGGAAGCACTAGGAGCCATAGCAGGGACACTCAGCTGGTGATAAGAAGAGCCTGGAAGACTTAGTCTAAAAACCTAGGCTTGAGTTCCAGTTTCAGTTCCCATCAGCTATGTGGTTTCAAGCAGGTCACTCAGCTTGTCCTTGCCTTGGTTTTCATGTTAAAAAGGGGAGCAGCAATACTTCTCACAATCTGGACATAAGTTGTGAGGGGCGATTGGGACATAAGATTAGAACACACCAGCAAATGAAGCCAGTGAGATGGCTAAGCAGGTAAAAAAGAAAAAAATGCTTACCACACATGCCTGCAGCAATAAGGAAGATGGAGAGACAATTGCCTGGAAGCTCACAGGCCAGCTGGTCTGAAATACACAGACCCAGAACAGAAACAAGAGAGACTCCATCTCAAGGTAGAAGGAGAGAACTGACTCCTGGAAGTCGTTCTCTGACCTTCACACGTGTACTGTGGCTGTTGCCTTAATAAGAATGAATAAAACTGGAAAATGAATGAACAATCCCCCACTAGTTCCCAGGTCCCTGGTGTCTGGATGATATCCGGTGAGAAACATGAGACGGGCAGTCAGGTACATTATACTACTGTCAAGAGGATAGAGGGGAGAGTACTGGCATGCCAAGCAGAAGCTGGTTGTGATCAAGTCATGGAGAAACCTTGCCAGACTTGAACACAGATTCCAGTCTCCAGAACTGTGAGAAAGTGAATTCTTGCAGGAACTTTGTCAGGACAACTCTGATGTTTATAGCTAAGCACTCAGTTTGCTACTGGTGCTTTTGGAACCTTTAAAAGGTGGAGTTAGGCCTTAGGGGGTGTGGCCTGGAGGGGGATAAAAAACACTGGTCTTCTCTTCTCTCTTGTGCCTGCCAGCCATAAACGAAGCAGTTTTCTACCCTCTACATATTCCTGCCATGATGTACTGCTTCACCACAGGGCCCAAAAGCCACAGAGCCAACTGGTCATGGACCAGAATCTCCCAAACTGTGAACCAAAATAGAGCGTCCTTCTTTAGCCCTTGGTTTATCATGGGTACTTGTTACAGAAAGCTGACACCGGCATGCAAATGCACAGCCTTAAGGAATGATCATAGTCCTTCTGCAACTCCGTATTCTCACCCACAGTGATTAGAACTGACATGAATATGGCTCCTGCTCGGCCTGACAGCTGCCAGGTTCCCTTTCCGTAGTCACCACTGTGCTCTCTCGCAGCCACCCTCTACAGTGTCTAGTTATAGTTGAGGAAACCGAGCCACAAAGCATAGGATTCCTTAAGACCACACAGTCAAGAGGGGGTGAAGTCCAGAGCCAGCTCCCTCCTCCAGTACTGTGCTTCCGATTCCTAAGGATTAACACTGGGATCTCAGAACACAAGAGCTGGTGGGAACACAAGTCATGGTCCTGTCAGTGTTCCTCACACCTCGGCACTTCCATAGGTTCCTGAGAGTGTTCATTAAAAAGCACCCATAGGGCTGAGACAAGCCCAAGCCTTTGTCGAGGCCCACAAAACTGGATGGCAGCTGCACTAGGATTTAAAGCCCTGGGTCAGACTCTAGCTCCCCATTCTGTTAAACTAGCACAATAACCACCTCGACTATCTCTCTATCACATCACTGATGAGAGTAGTTCTTGACCTGGGCCATCTCTCTGCCCCTTTGGAGACAAAATTGTGACCCTAAAGTCAGGCTTGAGCAAGGTTTTGGGAGGTTGGCAGACGTCTCCAGCAACAATTCTTGAGGTCAGAGAGGCTCTGGCATCAGCCTTCTGTCAGGAGACCAACCTTTTCTCTCTGTGAATCCTGTATCTCCACTAAGGCTTCAGGAGCCAGATTGCCTGTATAATATTGGCTGAGACCTTTTCTGGCCAGCCATGGGACATTCCAGTGGCCACCAAAAATCATGGCAAAACTGAAATGCAGAGCCCCAAAAATCTCATCTGCTAGGCAGAAAGCCCTTCAGACAGATGACAAAGATACCTTCTACAACATGTTCCAAGGGAGCCACCCCCACTTCTTGAGTCAGGGACTAGGCAGCTGTCCTCTTGGTTACACCTGATCTGTCCCCAGGCCTAGCTTTTTCCTGACAGAGACATGTGTCTGCCTGGTCACCTGTTCTGGAAACAGCACCCTAAGAGAAAAGGAGGTAGGAAAGTGAACAGATTGAGTCTTGATGTGAATCACAGGAAAATGGGAAGTTGAGCCCCTGGGAAACCCCTCAGTCCTGAGCTCCCCTTCACCCTTTTCAGCTCCACTAGTATAATCCACTTGGATGAAATATGTGAGACATCTGTGTAAGGGACCCCAGGGCCAAGGAGCCGAGCCTGCCCCTCAGAGAGGAGCACTTAGGGAAGCCTTTGCCTCTGACGCTGGGCATTCCTTGGGCTACTCCATGAAGCTGGCCTCTCAGGCGTGTGTCCCTCCATCATGCATGCACCTGCTGAGATCTGCTTCATTGCTGCAAAGACCAGAGCCCCCCACCCACCCCTGTGGCTCTGCCAAGCCAAGCCCTTCCACAGAAAAACTGGCTTCTTAAAATGAAACCCCAGAGCCTTCATCTCCAGCCCACAGAATGCTGCACTTCCCTCTGTGTACCCGTTACCAGGGCAACTCCTCCACGAGCAGATTCTCACCTGGCAGGTCTAAGGAGGCTGGTTTTACATTTTTTTTCTTTTTTTTCTTTTTTTGCTTGTTTAGTGGGTTGATTTTTAAAAGCAGGGTCTTATGTATGGCAGGCTGGCTTCAAACTCACTGTGTATCAGAGGATGGCCTTGAGCTTTGGGTCCATTTGCTTCTACCTCCCAAATGCTGGAACAAATGTGTGCTTTTGGGGGAGGGGAGCAGGGTCTATATAGATGAAGCTTGTTTTCAAGTCATGATCAACCTTAGCCTTCCAAGTGCTGGAATGAGACTTGTGTCACTGTGTCTAGCTCTGACAGAGCCTTTTCTAAGCTTCCAAGTGAGGCCAATATGGTTGGGTGGTGGACTGTGCTCTGAGTAGTGGGGATCTAGTTTAATCACATTCTCTCCATTCTAGAGGAGGACACACTGAGACCCACAGAGTAGAAGGAGGTTAGCTGCATTAAATTGAATCGGGTAAAGGAAAGCCCGATCCGATATCTAATGGAGAATGTCTGGACCTAAGTTATGAGACGCAAACCACCTTCTTGTTTGCTTGCAAGGAAGGAGGAGCCAGGAAAACTGGGTCTATGCCTTTTCCCTTTTGTGCCCCCTCAAGTCACAGTTCAGATTGTAAACACATGTCTTGGGTGCCTTGTAGAGGCACATCATCTTCACTCCCTCCTCCAGAGGAACTTCCTTTGATCTGGGAAATTCCCCTGGGAGCCACCTGCAAAAGCCATGCCTGGGTGCTGCTTGTACAATGGCTGGAATCCTCACCATGGACTCACCCCCACCTAAGCACAGCATCAAGAACCCTGTGTGGTTCTCTGCGCCATCAGCTCCTCATATCCCACCAACCTATCACCAGCCGTGAGGCTGAGGCTCCCAGTCTTTGCTGGCACGGCTGGGAAACAGCTGCCCTGGGACCCTGTAACCCTCTACACTACACTCTCAGCACTCCTGACCTTGGTGCCCCATGAGCACTGTCAGTTGTGGGGACCTCTATTTTCAGGGATCCCTGGATAGTGTGGTGTGGTGAATGTACCACTCAGGGACCTAATCCCTCATGTACCCAGCCTGTTTACTGGAGGGAATACAGGAAAAGGTAGGAGCCTGCCTTCCACCTCAGAGGTAGGGAGCCAGAGAGGGACACTTCTCTGATGATTTACATTTCAAAAATTACATTTTTAGTTTTATCAGATTATTATATCCTGGGAGGGGTGGGGGGTGGAGCTTGTCCCCTGCATTCAAGCAAACCCCAGCCCCCCAAAGAAGAGAGAGATGAAAATCTAGGAAGAAGATGACCCTGTCCACCCAACTCAGCATTACAGGAGCAGTGTCCGGGGATCCAGGGGTGAAGATGTGTATGAGAAAGAGAACAAAGACACACAGGGCACCAAGAGAGCAGGTTCATTAGGCCCCAGCCTACCTCTCCCTGTCCTCATAGTCTGTGATTTGCCTCCTTGATTTAAATGCTCCCATGCTTCATCTCTGTCTTCCCAGCCGCCACTCTGCACATTTTGTGATTTGGAGTAGAATATTCAATTTCTACCTCTGAGTTCTCCCTGACTCAGAGTCCCTATCACTGCCTTTTCCTTTGTATCCACAGGTTCCTGAATGGAGTGTGTGTATTCTTGTGTGTGCATGTTCATCTGTATGTGGGTGTACATGTGTGCTCTTATGTGAGAAGGACAGATGTTAACCTCAAGTATTGCTTCTTAGGAAATGTCTTCCCTTTCTCTCTCTCTCTCTCTCTCTCTCTCTCTCTCTCTCTCTCTCTCTCTCTCTCTCTCTTTTGTTTGTTTGGTTTTTTTGACAGGATCTCTCACTAGGACCCGGTTTCACTAACTAGGGAAAGCTGGCTGGACAGCAAGCTCCAGGGAACACCCTGGTCCGCTTCTCCAGTGCTGGGATTCTGAGCACTCACTGCCACACAGGCTTTTGTGTGGGGGCTGGCATTGAACTCAGGTCCTTATGTTTGCCTGGTAAGTGCTTTATTGTCTGGCCTAGCTCCCTAGTCCCTGGTTATAACTTCCTTTTTAAGTATTTCATTCAACTGTGAGGTTGTTGTGTCTTCCACTTTGGGGTATAGTTGCCTGAGTGTCAGGACTCCAAAAACCCGGTTCTTTAATGGAAGACATCAGCTCCAGGCTTGGCATACAATAGTGTTCCAGCCAACACTGAGTGACCAATGGGTTTTCCAGCTCTTCATGGAACAAACATATCATTGAGTCACGTGTCACTCTGCAGCTTTGGACTCTGTTCAGTGCTCTCAATAAAATAGGTGGGCGTGTTTTTGATGTTGTAACTGGATCCATTTAAATAAAAATATTATTTCTTCTCCTTCGGCTCTCCCCCTGTCATTTAAGCCTTACTTTTACCTGAGGAAAATAATGTCTTTCGTTTTCAATTTGGATATGACCTTCCCGACACCCCCTCCCCCGCCCCACCCCACCCCACCACCACACATCATGAAATAAGAGAGGAAGTCTTGACTGATGCAGTTGCCAAACCCAAGGTGAGCCTGCCTGTACTGCAGTTAGGGGTGACTTGAGTTGCTTGCTGAATTCCAATGTTCTCTGGAGAGCCCAGTGCATGCTCTAAAAGTTAGCGGAGTATCTCAATGCCTTCTCCTTTTAATGCCCTAATATTTGATGCCTGACACCCCTGAGACTCACATGCTCATGTATAGTGTCTTTGCCCTTTGGGGTATAGCTGAGCTACTTTGGTGCCTGCACACAACCTGCTCCCAGCTCTAGCTGCAAATGCCCTGGGACTTCACACCATGTCTGCTACTCAGAGCTTCATGCAGAGCTTCATGGAGCTCTACCTTCATTCCTGCCAGCTTCAATCTCTGGTCCTGATGCTGCTAGCTTCATTCAGGGTGTTGAGAACATTCATCTCCATGTGGAGTGGCGTGGTGGCTGTCTCCTATCTCACAGTTAAAGATGCTGTATCTCACTGGGATAGAGGTGGAGCCTGAGCCGGGTTTTCATCCCACCAAGGTACTGGAAAGCTCCTAGGATGCTGTTCTCAGTCCATAGAGGTCTGTGTAACATAAACTGCATGGGTACTTGGGTTCCCTCTACCCTGAGCCCTGCCCACAGTCCCTCCAGCTCCAGCATTTTGTCTGCACTGCAGACAGCTTTTCCACTATGAGACGCCTTTTGTCCTTCCCTGCATGGGAGCATCTGCCTAGTTATCTCAGCCCATCAAATGGGTATAGAAAAGTGATCATCATCTGGAAAGGGTTGACTCTGTACTGCCCAGCCCAGGTTCCTCCACCTCCTTCCCAGCCTGCTGATTCCAGTAGAAATTTGGAGACAGGAGCTGTCACTGGAATTAAAGGCAAGTTGCCCGAGACCTCAACTGTAGCTTCCTAAGCTTTCATTTGAAGACTCTTGTTTCTGGCATGCCTGGGACATTCACTGAGGCCAGGACACATAAGGCCATGAGCAGCTGGATGGATCACAGAACAGAGAGAGTTCCTGCGGGCCAGAGAAAGAGATGCTGGCCTCGTGTCTTCCCTGGCTCAGAAAGTGTGGTGGTAAACACTTCATCAGCTGTAGTTTTAAGTAAAAATCCTACCATCAGCTATTGACTCAGTATTCCTCCTAGCTTGAGAGTGTCCTGTGCATGCCTGCTTGTTTCTGAGGCTCAAGGAAGATTTCTGCCAAGTGCCCCTCCCCATCACCTCCCATCAGGCTGGAGATACCAGCTGTTCATCTCGTGTATGTTTGGGGGGGTGGATAGGTGGGTGGGGCCTCATAGTTCCACAAAGAAATCAGGACCTATGTGAAAGTGAGGGTGCTGAGGGGTGTAGCATCCCGTTTATAAAGCACCTCAAATGTGAAGTTAACTTAGTCCCGAAAGCTTCCAAGCCATTAGCAGACACAGCTGGAAGCTGGCTCGTATGTAATTTATGAGACACATTGAAAGGATGGAGAGGACTTCTGGACAGGAGTGAGAGCAGATCTGGGAACTTCTGGAACACACACACACACACACACACACACACACACACACACACACACACTGACGCCTTTAAGCTGGGTCATCACTCCATGCAGCAGGAAATAGCCTGCCCTGCATCATGTGAAAACTCACAGTCTAGCTGGGGTTGGGTGGAGAAAGTAGAACCAAACCTACAAGTGGATTTGAATGACTGCTGGTGTTGGGAACCAGTGGGACAGGGCAGTGGCAGCAGACGAGGAGTGGTAAGGAAAGAGCTGTGCGATGATGTGTCAGCAGAGACCTAAGAAGGGGACAAGGAGGGCTGGAGAGATGGCTCAGAGGTTAAGAGCACTGACTGCTCTTCTAGAGGTCCTGAGTTCAATTCCCAGCAACCACATGGTGGCTCACAACCATCCGTTATGAGATCTGGTGCCCTCTTCTGGTGTGCAGATATTCATGGAAGCAGAATGCTGTATACATAATAAATAAATAAAATCTTAAAAAAAAAGAAGGGGATAAGGAGCTGGGAAGTGCTGTGGGCATACACAGATGGGAATGAGTGTATGAAGGGAGCTGCAGGTGGGGCTAGGCTGAGTTGATGGCAAAAAGGATACCACCGTGGGCCAGGAGCTGGGTGTGAACTCCTAGTGGCTGTACTGAGATGGGACAAGGGCCAGGAAAGTAGAAAAGGAATTTGAGCAGGGCATGTCAGCTGCCATTTTTACTCTGTGCCTTTGCCACTGAGGTAGCCCATGCCCTATCTATGGCTCCCATGCTGACTATTATTTCTGCTGGAGAAATGCTTCTAGACATGGTAAGTATATCACGAGGCATGAGTGGCCTGCACAAAACTGTATCTAGACGCTGGGGGAGAAGAAGAATGGGTAGGCCCAGGAAAGGTAGGCTTTTTCAGCCCACACAGTACATGTGGGAAGGGACAGATTGTCTGAGAAACAGCTGAAGAAAGTCAGCTGTGGCTGAGGGCTCTGTGTACGCTTCTGTCCTTGCTGTCCAAGCTACTCTTGGACAGAGTGTAAGGTAGGTTTCTGTTTGCTTGCTTGCTTGCTTATTTATCTTGTTTATCTGCTACCTAGGCTGGCTGAGAACTCACTCTCTATCTCAAGTTGGCCCCCAAACTCCCGTCCTAGCTCCCAAACTCCTGTGCTCCCGTCTCAGCCACTCAAATGCTGAGAACATGGGCCTGAGCCACCATGCCTGGGAAAAATCTTGTTCTAAAGCTTTTGCTTCTACAACTAAAGGAAGGAAAGCTGCAACAGAGATGAGCACACGATGGGCTCAGAAAGGAGGTGGGGAGGAAGGTGGGAGAGCTGAGAACTCTGTGGGGTTTGAGACATTATGTGTGTGTGTGTGTGTGTGTGTGTGTGTGTAACAAGAAAGATTGTGTGTGACAGACAAGGTGTGTTTAAATGCATGTGCGTGTTATGGGTGTTTGTGTGTGTGTGTGTGTGTGTGTGTGTGTGTGTGTGTGTGTGTGTCAGACGGAGAGAGAGGAAGGGAAAGAGGGATAGAGAGCATAAGAGAGAGGTGTCACTGAATGTCACTTATATGACTGAAGCAGGCCAAGCTCTCTTAAAGGCATAGTGAAAAAGGAAGGGTTTTCCTTTCTACTCAAATAAAGGAAAACTGTTTCCCCTCAACTATACCAATACTACAGGCTACTAAATATGCCAGGGGCTTCACATCAAACAGGTCTCCAGTGTTCTGTATACACTAACTGGTATCCTGCAATTCAGTTCTGCCCTGACACTGTCATGTGTCGTGTGTATTTAGCCCCCACAGGGTTGAAACTATTTAAACACAGAAAGGGCTCATGATGACATTTAGACATCCATGCTGTGAACTGGGCTTCCTTCACACTACAGAGTAGCTAGTCATGGCTGGCTCAACACCTCCAATTCCAGCATTCAGGAGCCTGAAGCAGGATTGCTACAAATTTGAGGCCAACCAGGGTTACCTATCCAGACCCAGTCTCCAAAAATATAAACAGACCAAGTAGTCAACAAGCAAGTTAATCAGAATGCTGCTGGGAGTAGATTGGATAGCAGCCACATATACACACTCAGAGGACGGGTGAGCATGTAGCTTCATCAGACAAAGGTCCAGGCACAATTTGGAATGAAGATGATTAATTTGAAGCCTTAGAGGTTGGTGGAAGGACATACTGTGTTTAGTGGGAAGGAAGTACAGGAAGAGGCATGACTAAGAGTACAGGAAAGACAGCACCAGACCATAGGCTTCCCAAGCCCTGGAGCATGCTGGGAATTTTACTTGCCTGTTTGCACACTTTTCTGTGCTCTATTCCTTGATCTTCTATGTGTTTGCGTGGGGCTAAGCCACCTGCATGGGCTCTTGAGGTCAAACATGAATGGATCTATTGGCTGGGCTCACTGAGAGATGGCTACATGCCCCAGTAAAGAACAGGGCATTGGCTGGAGTTACTTCGGATACTGGTTCTCATCCCATTGTGGCTGGCAAGTGCCAGAGTCAATACCATGAAAGTGAAGGGTGCACAAGGGAGCATAGAGCCTAGAGGTGAAAAGGGACAACCCTTGAACACCCATATACAACTATTCCTGAAGCTAATACTATCCTTGGAGTTTTCAATTACATGAGGTAATAAAGTTCCTATTTTGTTTAAGCCAACTTGAATTGTGTTTCTGCTGTTCGCTATGGGAACGGTCCTGACTAGCAAGCAGCCAGAGGGAAAGCAAGATGAAAGTTCTCCCAGGTCCCTTTGATCTCAGAAAATGGGCACAAAAGACTTCCTTTCCCAAACTACAGCATGCCTGTCCCCAAGAAATGTGGGCCACCTCAGAAAGCAATGAACTAGTGCTCTTACTAGGGTCGGTAGGACTGACCCGCAGGCCTGCAAGTTTGAGGCCAGCCAGACAATTTAGATGCCTTGTCTCCAAATAAAACTGAAACTTAAAAGGTTGGGGCAGGGGCTGTAGCTCCGTGGTAGAGTGCTTACCCAACATGAATGGCCCTCGGTTTAGCTGCCAACACCATGGAAGAAAAGAAATGAAAAGGACAGTAAGAAAGTAACTTTTCTGCAAGAACCATTTACATCCTACTCCCAACCTTCACCTCATTACAGCTTCCACAGACCCGCCAGGGGAGATCTTACTTAAAATCTGATGGCCTCTCTCTGTCTTCCTCACACACTGGTGTCTGTTCCTGCAGTACTGACCTGTTGGACATTTCCTTGATGATGCAAAGCCCAGGCTTCCCTAGGATCTTTTCATTTGCTTTTCCCATTACCCAGTATCCTCCCCACTCCCCTACCCTAGCCTGAGGCTCAGCTCACTCTCCCATTCTTAGAGAGATTTTGTGGACACTCTCTTTCTACCCTTCCCTCTGGACCTCTCATAGCATCTTGGTGGCTTTCTTCACACGAAACAGTTTACAATCATGGACTTGATTAGGGTGTGTGAACTTGATAAGGGGAGGAACCATGGCCAGCTGTAATGCTACTCAGAATGTGTTCCTGCAACCAGTAGCCTTCACTTGCAAGCTTCTGAGTGAGTAATGAGAGGCCCCCAGGCCACTGACTGGCAATCGCTAGCAGTGGCTGTGCACACCGAAGTGTTTGAACTTCAACTTGTTGGCCCCACAGACACCTTTCTACCTCCCTTTGTCCATCTGGAAGAGTCTGAGTGGCTGTCATGCTCTCTCTCTGGTCCCCTGCCCTTCCCCCCAAATGTCATGTCTGTTATCAGGGTCACCACACATGTGACAAAGGAGGCTAGTCAGAGCCTTCAGGGGCTCAAGGCAGTGATGAGAGAGGGATCCTCTGAGAGTTCTGAGGCGGGCATGTGCCCATGAGGGAGCCCTTCCAGTTGGGACATAACCAGAGGTCCCTGCTGGCTTCTGTTGGGTTGGGCAGGCAGGCTGGAAGGTCATGAGGCAGACCCAGCAGGCCTGGCAGCTGTTCAGAGAGCCAGCCTTCCTCCAGGCTGCTGTTCTCAGGCTCTCACAAACCCAGGAAGGGCTGAGACAGGGAATGTTTGCACAGCAGATAGGCCTCTCCACGCCTCCCTCTGCCGGCCACAGTGGGTGCCAAAGGGTACGCCTGCTTTGGGCCCAAGCCCAACCCAGAGTCCTCCTTTGAAGTGAGAGGCTTGTCTTTCCTGGGTTATTTATTTGTAATAACTGCCGTGGTTTCCTACCACTCCAAATACACCAAGAGGAAGCTGGCAGACAGAGCCCTACAGCACAGGCAATTACTTCCCTCAGAGCCTGGGGTATTGTGTTACTTGCATCCTATCTCACAGGTGTGACCCGCAGCCCAGGGCTATGCGACAGACACCCACGGTCTCTGGAAGAAAGTGAGTTTTGGCAAGGCATGGTTGGAAATGGCAAGACTCTGGTCCTCAGCCTTATCTACATGGGGAAATGTGTTCTTTAGTACTTTAGCACTTGCTTGAAACCAAGAGCAGTGACTGGAAAATGCAAGACATAGATGCCTACTCTCTCTGTCTCCAGCTCCGGGACCTTTGACTGGCCACCAGGAGACCCCAAGCCTCCAAACAATTGTCTCCTTCATCAATATGGCATTCCACTATGAAAATGCTCAAATACACAGCCACGTGTTAAGCACTTCCCAGTGAACCTAGGCTGACCAGCAACACCACACTCTATGTAACCTTCCATGTGCCCTTCCATGTAATTAACTATCCATGTTTCCAACTATCCAAAAATCAACCTTAGTTTTTTGATGCACTTCCAGGTAGAATGAAGAAATTGCTGCCTTTCTAATGTGCTTGGCATGTACTTTGTACACCAGAGTTCCAAATTTGCCCATGTGAATGAGACAGACAAAGCCAAAGGATGTGTATATTGACTTTGGACAAATACATTGTGCCCATGTAACCAAAGTCCTATGCAGGTACAGAAAAAAAGCTGTTGCTCCACTGAGCTCCTCATTTCCTGGCTCAGTCTAGTTTACCCATAGAAGGCAAATGCTTCTCCAGTGGTTGCAAGTATCAGAGAACAGCACACATTTTGCCTCTTCTAGAACTTCATATCAAAGAACGGGACCGCATGTGATCCTTTGTGTAAGACTGCTTGCCCTCAGCGCCCTTTAGAGATGCATCTTTGCTGCGGCACATGTCATCAGGAGTTCATGTACATCTTAGCCAGGGGTGAACATATATACCATGCCACATAGTGGCTTTGGTTGTGCTGTTCTAGGCAGTCCCCATGAAGTAATACTGGGGACTGAAGAAGAGTATTGATTTGCTCTGAAAACCCAAACAGACGATCAAGATGCTGTGAAAGCAGACGACTTTGGTTCTGATCCACTCACAGTTACTCACTGAGCAAGATTGGGCAGGTCCTGGAACAGTAGCTTCCCCATATCTGTAGGAGATACAGATCAAGTCTCCTGGCGGATGCCAGAGACCACAGACAGTTCTAAAGACTGTAAACACATTGCGCTAAAGGGGGCTTTGGAGCCATTAGAAATACATTAAGGGTCGTTTGGACATAAGCACTCTAATTCTGTGACAAGAGAGTGATAACTGAGATGGCTGCTAAGAGGCTAACAGGTGGGACACACTGAATTAGAAGATGTCCTGGGTAAGAAAGAATGGGATGCCTATGATATCATCACATGACTCATGGTGGGTGGAGTCCAATTTTAAATATATGAATTATGTATTTCCTAAGTTTTCTACTTGATATTTTTGGCCCATGTTTGAGTGCGGGGAAACTGAAGCCACAGAAAACAAAACCACATGCGTTAGAAGCTTGGAGGAGATTAAGGTTGGCTTCTATGCCTCCCTGTTCTCCAGCTTCCTCAGTTGAGAGGTGCTGGTAGCTGCAGAATCACCCTCAAGTGACTGGGAAGCTTCTAGGCGAGCATGTGGCAAAGGTTCAAGAGACTGGGGAGGAGGAACTTTGCCTGTCAGCAGGAGCTTGCACCCAGTGTATGCCACACAGTAGTTCTCAGAGCCTGGGAAATTTCCATGGACCCCTTTAAAACAGGAGTATTCACACTATTTTATGATATCATAGTGTAGTTTACTTTTCCTCTCCTGTTCCCCTACTCTCCCCACCACCACCCATCATGCTTTCAGGCTGAGGCTCCACTCTAGCACATAAGGCTACGATAGGTTAATATCCTCTGCCTACAGGAGGGTTGGGGAGAAATTCAGATAACAACTAGGTATGGTTCTTCACACCTAGATTCTCAGCATTTAGGAGGCTGAGGCAGGAGGATTGCAAGCTCCAGGTCAGCCCAGGAGATATATATATATATATATATATATATATATATATATATAATATATATATATCCATCCCAAAAAGCAAGAGTGGTCAGCTTAGGAAAGTACCTGTATATTATGCACTCCAATAAGTCTCTCTCTCTCTCTCTCTCTCTCTCTCTCTCTCTCTCTCTCACTCTCACTCTCTTTCTCTCTTTCTCCCCCTCTCTCTCTTACACACACCAGCAATGATGACTGGTTACAATTGCTGAAGATAGAGATGCTCAAGGAATTTGGGAGAGTCTTGCCCTGTGAAGTCAGAACGCTGAACCTGCAGCACAGGTCAGCAGCCTCGGCTTCTCTGTCCATCAGAAGGTCCTGAGAGTGAAGTGCAAGGACAGCAGCTGCCAAGTCCTTGAAGCACCTCCTGTGTCCTCAGACTGCAGCCCATGCTGGGTTCTAGCCAGAAACAGGGGCCAAGTGTCGAGCATAGTCCTTGCCTCCGGCTCTGGCTACATTTGCTCAGCTGAGCGAAGGTCCAGGATGCTGGCCTGAACTTAACCCAAGGTAACTAAGATCATCCAGAGGCTTCTTTTGGAAAAAGTTATTAGAGAAAGAGAGAGAGAGAGAGAGAGAGAGAGAGAGAGAGAGAGACAGACAGACAGACAGACAGACAGACAGACAGACAGACAGACAGACGACCCTGGCAGAGATGATTGATTTAGGGCTATCGCACTGCCTTACCTACAGCCTGCAGAGATCCAGAGGATGGGTTAACCCTGACTCAGCTGACTCTAGTCTTTTCCTGATCTGTTTGCCACAGGCCATTCAATCTCTGAAACTATGTTGCCAAAATCTCAATGCAAGTCAGACCCTACAAATCACTGAGAACATTTCAATTCCCTCCTTCAGTTATTTTGAAACATACATTTAATCAGCAGTCACCTAGCAATGTCTAGTGTATTCCTCCTGCCTGACTGTGGCATTGTACGGACTCCTTCGATTCCCCTTGTCCCATCTGGGATGATTGGTCTGCTAATTACTGTGCTACAATCATTCCACCATGTGTGCATCAGAATATAACTTTGCGGCCTGGAAGTGTAACTCAGTTGGCAGACTGCTTGCCTAACACACATGAGGACCTGCAGCCAATCCTTAGCACCATATAAACAGTGTGGTGTCATGTGTCTATGATCCCAGCACTTGGCAGATGGAGCCAGGAGGTTCAGAAGTTCAAGGTCTTCCTTGGCTACATAAGGAGCTTGAGGCCAGCATGGGCTCCATGAGACCCTTTCTCAAAACAATACAAAAAAGAAACATTGCTTTACCATATAAGCATATAGTCACTTGCCAATATAAAGTAATCATAAGACTTAAAAGTGGGGGCCCACAGACCCTTCAGAGTTTGTTCAGGGGTCCCCCTCAGAGAAAATTCAAAGTGAAATAAGATGTAAATTCTGGTCAACACATGTTTTGCATATTAGATTGAACAATAAGAAATGGTTTATGTTCAACCATTATGGTTAGACAACCGTGGGGCCCATTGATTCAACCTGTTCATCACATAGCCACTCAGTGCACACAGACACCATTGTGTCTAAGCCTAGGAGGTGATATGGGGACACAAGATTAGTGGCACAGGGCTGCCTTCAGATTGTGTGTTGGTCTTTACTATCTAATCTCCCTGTTTGCATCTCTTTCCCAGGCTGTCCCTACTTTTACTCTTGAGATCTCAGTTTTTGAAACAGAGCCGGTCACTTTCTTAGGGCTTCTGGGGGCACCACAAGTGTCATCCTGAGCAAAATCTGCACTCTGCTCAGAGAATCAGTGGCACAAGTTTATAGGATGGACCTTCTGCAGTCAGACGTACCCTGGGGACTCTTTCCCTCCCAACAGTAAAATGACTGGACCAGGACTTTTACTGACGGAACACGAACAGTCTTTGTTATCCTGACCCCCAATCCCTTCTATGGCCTGCTTTTGATTTCAGGATGAAATCCATTTTCGAATAACTCAAACCTCTGTGCTGGCTGAAGACAGCTGACATTGATTCCAGTACTAGCAACCAGAAGAGCTCAACTTCCTCATCCATTAAGGACATCCTGGCTTCTACCTTAATATCTACATTGCTCCTGTATTGTCTGCATTACCTTTCATGTCCAACATGTTGTAAAAACATAGGAAGTCATTCTCCTGACTCTCTCTGTATCCGGGGCCAGACCCCAGGGTCACCTGTGTGACCTGAGAGGATTCGTGATGATGAGGCAGAGGGTGTGGACCACAGGGCGATGCCCACAGATACTCAGTGTGCTGCAATTCACATCAGAACAAAGACGGAAGCAAAATGAAATAAACTGAGCAGTTAACAGCACAGTCTTCCTCCTCCTTTGGGGTTAAAATGAGCTAAGCCCCACCTTGTTTGTCTGGTCTCCACGGTCCTAAGATAGGATGAAGGGAGGGGAGACAACCCTCCTGAATGTCCTGAGTGTGCTGATATGAATGCAGAGGTCAAAACTTATTTAGAATAGGGACAAACAGTGGTTTTTGTTGTTGTTTTGTTTTTGTTTTGTTTTAAACAAAAACCAAAATCCCATCTCAGTTTAAAGGAAGCAGTGCAGAGGGGATGACGGGCTGGCTCAGGAAGTTTTCTGTGTTGTATAAACAGGGACTGTGCTTCATAGAGACAAAGAACATATCACACTGGTCCCTCTCCAAGGAAAAGAGGAAAGAGATTGACAGTAGAGACTGTCTCAAAGTTCCCATTCCAACCGAGTAGTTGTCTGGTGAGGGAGTCTTCACTGTACCAGTGATTTACTTACACCCCAGAAGTTAAGTGGTTCACACAAACTCAGCATGGATGTCGGGGTCCAAATTACTAGTTGTTCAAGCTCTTACACTTTCTCCATCTCTGCCACTCGGGGGAACTAAAAATTCTATTAGCTCACAGTTACAAACTCTCACACATGCCCTTCCTACTCTGAACCTTCCTCATCCTATTTGACCTTTATGTCCCCTGTAACCTGTCACTTTCTCTTCATCTCTCCAACCCAGGCTCTGGATTCTGATAGCTGCAGTGGCCTCCACAGATACCCCTGTCACCTCTTTGACTAAGTCAACTGCACTGCTCTCAGAGAATTCTCAATGGTGGGTCTTGTGTTTTATATCCTTCCAAAATGGTACTGCAGGATGACCTTCACGAGATTTCCAAATGCTTCCCAGCTTTAGCCCTCAAAATGGGCCATCCTCCACTCCTCTGACCTGCCTCAACAATCAGGTGACTGAGCCATCAGCTACCAAGGCCCTCTGTGCTCACATGGTCTGTGTCTGAGTTATCAGGGTTGTCAAGGGGGCCTGAAGTCATCTCCTTCCTGGAAGAATTTCTTCTTCACATTTACCTTTCTTTTCTGTTGTTATTATGGGATATTATTACATGAGATGTTCCTGTTGCTAAGTGGGCTCCCAAAGGGTTTAGGGTCTTGTTTTCTTTGTCTCTCTATCTCTTATTTGAGATCTTGCCCAGAACACTCAGCAAATACTTGGTGGACGAATAACTGAATTAATGCTCCCCAGATCAGTAGACTGAGGTCTCACCTGGGAGTGATGAAGATAGTCACTTGCCACTGATCCATCTCCCTGCCTCCTTTCCCTCTTTTGACCCTAGTCCTGTTGTTGAGGGACTAGTGGTGGATCCGATTGTCTGCCACCTCCCCGTTCTAGGCCTCCTACACCTTGCAGGGATTTCACCCATTGTAAAACCCCAGCTGATTGTCTGGCCCCAGGTGACCACTGCAGGAGGATGCTGCCATACACTTTCTGAACATCAAACCTCATTAGGAATCACGGTCCCAAACTAACACCTGCCATAAATACCCCATATTGCCTACCTCTTCCTCTGACTGGACTAGTCCACAAAGACCTGCCCCTTGTTGGACAATCTCAACATCCAGGTCACCGATCTTGCCAACTGAATCTCTCCAGGACACAATCCAACTCTTGCTCAAAAGCCCTGGTATTGTCCCCTCCCAGATACCATGGCTTAGAAAAGGGTGGCCTTCATTTGGTGGCTTCATCTGAGCAATCATCCCTCAGTGTAAAGTAAGCAGAGTCGCCCTCCCTTGAGGGTTTCTGCCTCTGCCTTGACTCACTCAGCTTCTCTTGCCTGGCATTTCATGACACTAATTCATATATCTATATATATATATATATATATATATATATATATATATATATGTTTTTGAGACAGGATTTCTCTGTGAAGCCCTATGTCCTGGAACTTGCTCTATATATAGAGCAGGCTGGCTCAAACTCAAAGGTCTGCCTGCCTCTGCCTCTGCCTCTGCCTCTGCCTCTGCCTCTGCCTCTGCCTCTGCCTCTGCCTCTGCCTCTGCCTCTGCCTGCTCTGCCTCTGCCTCTGCCTCTGCCTCTGCCTCTGCCTCTGCCTCTGCCTCTGCCTCTGCCTCTGCCTCTGCCTCTGAGTGCTGGGACTAAAGGCACATGCTACTACCACCCAGCTTTCTTTTGCCATATTTTAACTAAGCCGAATGTTTGTGAGTTCACTGATAACACCAAGAGACAACTCACTTCCTGGCTCCCATTCTTTCTCCCAACTGTCTCTATTGAGTGTCTCTCTTAGATGCACACAGCTTTCACAAGAAGAGAAACCTCGTATGTCCCTGATTTCTTTGGCCCCCACATCAGCTCCTGTTACTAAGCTGGAGCTGGGGAATTACTGGCCTAAGAACTCTGTGATCACTGGCAGGGCAGGGAACTGTCCTTGTCATAGGCAGGGTTGTTGAGGGGACGGACCAGGTCAAGTAAGGGTTTGTGGCTGGAACAGAGGACAGGGCCCTTGCTGAGAGAAGAGTAAACAGAGCGCTGAACTATGGGAAGTCCCTCCTTACTTGAGAACCATGGTGTAGCAGTTGAGCACAGATGATTTTTAGGCAGGAAGTGGTGGGGGTCTGGAGGGAGATGTGAATTTTAGGTGTAGTTTAAAGAGTCCTAGTTCAAGGCCAGCCTGATCCAAATAGCAAGCTCCAGATTAGCCAGAGCTAAACAATGACACCACATCTTAAACAGACAGAAACAAAGAAAATAGAAGTCCCTGAAGTCATCTATGTGTGTCACTGATCAGGGGAAAACCAATTTTCAGGACTGAAGCCTGAGGTCACAGAAACAATTAGCTTTGAGCTTGTCTTGGAGGCTGTATCCTGGTCTTGCTTTTGGGTTATAGCACCAAGGTCAACTGCTTCTGGGATGCAGATTCCTACACCTCTTCTTCTCCCCAGGAATCTCTTCCTATCTAAAGGCAAGCCCACACCTTTAGGCTTTCAATGTTATCAGAGTGTTTGAAGTTGCTGTCTGGCACTTGTGGGGCTGGTCGTCCACCTGCCACACCTGGCTGCCAGCCAGCCACATCACCTGCTCAGTTAGGGCCACCTTTCTTGCCATCCACAGCTGCCGAAGGCTCTGCCCTGACAGGCTCTGGGTTCACCCTCCCCAGATTGATTCCCACTGGAAAAAAAAAACACCTCTAAAAGTTACATCCTAGACAAAAGATCTGGGTTAATCTCCACCTCCCCAGGGAAAGCCAGCCCTGTGAAGGGTCTGGAGCAGGAGCAAGTTCTCCAAACACAGGTCTTGGCCCAGGACTCAAGCACAAGAATAAGCTGTTCCAGAGACCTGACCCTGCAACTTCAGCTTGTGAGCCATCCACCCAGCATGAAAGTTCAGGCAGGGTTCAAATCCAGGCTTCTTCCATCTGCTGCTGGCACAAATGGAAAACAGTGCAGCTACCTCGGAAACCAGTCTTTCGCTCAGTCAGTTACCAATAGGACCGTAAATGTCCATTCTTGCCTGTAAACTCTAGAGAAATCCAAATCTTTGCCCGTGGGGAAAAAAATTTGCATGTAAAGTTTTACACACAACATCATCATTCCTAAGAGCCAGGAATGGAAGCAACACAAATGTCCATCGACTGATGAGTGGATACATAAATAAGGTCTCCACACTATAGAATATTGGTCAGATGAAAGGATGAAGACACATCCTGCAACACAGATGAACCCTAAAAAGATGCTCAACAAAAGAGACCAGAAAGACCACATCTTCTCTGATTCTGATACATTTATCAGAAATGTCCATAGTTGACAAATTTACAGACACAGGAGTCAGCTGAGTGGTTGTCAAGGACTGGGAGAAGGGTGAATATAAAGTGACAACATCCAATGACTGCCAAGTGCCTGGGGTGGGAGGAGCATAAAAATGTCCCAAAAGTAGATTATAATGGTGCCAGTTGAAAGACCCTCTACAAAAACTACTTAATCACACACTTTAAAAGAAAGCATTATAGATGCATATAAGTTTCAGGAAAGCTGTCAGGAAAAGCATGGCCTCATCTTCTCTGTCTCCCTCGGGCCTCTGTTAGCCTGTGTTCTTGTCTGCGATGTAAGGATGAGAACACCATGACTGGGGTGTGCAGCGCATGAGAACTGTTGGAGACCATTCTAGCTATTGCCATCACAGAACCCAGGCTCTGTCCATGTAGTCTCCATGCAGTGTCATACCCTGGTGAATAACTGCTTTGTCTACATGAGAAAGAGTGATACTGAAGATGCTGAGTGTCCAACAGCCAGGAAGGAAGTAGATGAGTCAAGATTAAACTTTGCTTGGCTTACTCCAAAGCCTAATCCCCATCTGTCCCACTCTCTCTCCTCCCCCACCCCTCATTTGGGAGCATTGATGGAGTACCTACTACACACCAGCACTAGATTTGGCCTTATGGAATCAGTATCTGACAAAGCAGCCATGTTTTCTGTTTGCATGGAGTTTACAATCTACAGGGGTTGGGCATTAGCAATCAATCACCAAAACAGGCGAATAACTGCAAGGGACGTGGGAAGTTATTGTCACATGGAGAATGCCATGGAGAGTATAGCAGAGTAGATTTCTACTGGGAAAGAACTGGGTACTGTGTTGGGCTGTCTGCAGGACCTACACACTTGGCCAGGGGAAGAGAGGACAGAGTGCTCAGGTTGGGTGTGTGACTGACATGGACATGAAGACCGAAGTCCCACTTTGAACCCTGTGATGGACATTAGGTTCATGCCGGTGAGGAGAAGCATCTGCCTGCACGGCAGAATGCCTCTGGGTCTGATGGTGCAAAAGGACTGGGAAAAGGCCTGTGTTCTGGCAGGCTTCCCTTGGTCTTTCCTTCCCTCTGCTACCTGGTCTGGCCTAAAGAAAATTAGCCATCTCTATGGGAACTTGGATCCATGTGGGTGGGTAAAGGAAGCCCTGCTCCCTGAATCAGGTGGGTGTAACAGGGTGTGCCCAGCCAGGACAGGGTCAGACTGAGGTGCAGCTGGGTTGGGTAGAGGGGTGGACCAGGGAACTCTCCCAACTCTAGATAGAGGCTGTAGGAGAGCAGGTCTGCTTGCGTCACAAGTTATCAGGTGCATCTTTGCACAAGATTCCGAGGCTGTTTTCTCCTATTTCCTCTGGCTTACCCTGGCCCCGCCTGCTGATTCTGCCTAGCTCACTTGCAGTACTTTCCACCTCAGCCCTGGCCTGTCTGCCCCACAGCCACGGCCAAAGTCAACATAAAATGTTAAAGTCTGGAACGTATGGTGTCCCAGACACCACTAAGCTAAAATCAGTCCAGGAAAATTTTTCAGGAGGACACTTGTCCTCCCTAGACAAAGACCATAGAGGGAGGATATTGAAGGAGACCAGAGAACCAGAGCCTGGAGGGAGGTGACTGCAGTACCCTGTGTACTCAGGGACTACTGACAGGACTCTGTGCCATGATCTCACACCACCCATACACCAGTTTAAAGTCACTCCCCAAGCTTTGCATTCATGCTTGTAGACTAGCTGAATTGAGGGTGTCTCTAGTACTGAGAGCCGTGTGCTGTGTTCTAGTGTCCTGCTCACCTACCAGAACTGCACTTGTCTGGGTTCCATGTCTCTGCCTTGCTGGATTCTAGAACGGGTGAGAAATCCTCAGCATCCCTTTACATCTCTGATGTCCAAGAGTCACCTCATCATCCCACTCTAACCTCTGTCACTCTGCCGTGGCAGGCCTTGAAGCAGGATAGGGACACAGGAAAGAAAGGGTAGCCTTGCACAGCAGCTGGTCGGGTTCAACTGGCTTTGTAAAGCTTCAACTGGACTGAGTAGAAATTCCTCTCTAGGCTGCCACAGCCTGTGAGTCATCCTGGGGGTGGCTTTCAGTAGCATTCTCATACCATGGAGGCCGTGGTCATCCAAAGAGCCCAGAGAGGAAGGAACAGGCAGAATTGTAACCTGCCTAAACTTAGGAAGGGAGACTGCAGCTGTTCCCACCCCCTCTATCCTGGCATTCTGCATATTTTAATGGCCTTTTTACTGGCCTGGGCTTCTTTCTCCCAGATGCACTAAAGATCCTAGGGCATGGGCTGCCAGAGGACACAAGCTGGTGGGTGTAGGAGTCAGGCATAGAGGCCCAGGGCAGCTTCAACTTATCTTGCAAAGGGGTGGGGGTAACAGGAGCAGGAAGTCCATTCCCACTGACCAGCTGCTCTCTAGGCTGGAGTGGGTGAGATGAGGACCCATTAGCGTAGGTGGAGGGCAAAGGTCTTGGTGGCATGCTTTCTGGAGATACATGCCTGGCCAACTTCCCAAAAGTTGCCTTCCATCATCACTTGACCATGTCACATATTAAAAGGAGGTCTTAGGCAATTCCTGTTCTTCCCTGCCTTAGTTTTGCCATCTGAAATGTTCTCTCTCTCTCTCTCTCTCTCTCTCTCTCTCTCTCTCTCTCTCTCTCTCTCTCTGTCAAGTACCAAGCCACCTCAATGAGAATACTAAGATGCCATCCAAATCAACTGTGCCTTAGCTCTTGTCAAAGTGTGGAACAGGCCTTCCTCCTGAGCCCAGGCTGGACTGCTAGCTAGGGACTAAGAGGGACCCTGGGGAAGAACACCTTCCAGATCTCAAAACACATACCTGCTGGTGGCTACCACCCATACTCTGTGTCCTCAGCAGAGACAGTGGGGACATGAGTGAGAAAGGCTGGCTGTGGGCAGATGTCTGTGACTGGTAGACTGAAAGCATATAAGCACACCCAGTCTCGAATGGAGCACAGCCTGTGTGGGTTAGAAACAGACAAGACTAGATGGATAAGAAAGTCAGGATAGCTCTACTTACTAGTTTCAGGCCCTGGGACCAATTAGTTCCCTCATTCTCTAGGTTCTGACCCTCGGTGTAGTCCTATAGCAGTGGGGTAAGCACAGTAGTTTGCCTGGCAGGTCATGGAGATGCCAAAGACACAACATGCAGCATTATTCTGACGGTTCACTGGACATGTTCCAGTTATAGAACAGTTCCTCCTGCATGTTTCACACCTCTAAGGCCATCTTGTCCAGACCAGGGCATCACCTCCCACTAGCCAAAGTTTCTTTCCACAGTTTCCAACCTCAGGTGGTGACCTGAACATTTCCTGGGGCCCTTCCTGGCTCTCTCCCCACACCCGCATCCTTGGTATCTCCTTGATCATAGCATCCTCCACACTCCTCCACAGGTCTCTGGAATTCATCTACTTCCTGTCTCCCTGATCTCATCTTCTCTCAAGTCTCACTCCAGTATCTCCAGGATGGCCACTCTGTCCACACCCAGTCACAAACATGGTTTCCCTTTGTCCTCAATCTCCCCAACCGTCATCTGCCTGTCTGCCTCTCACTGTCCAGCAGTGCAAAGCTTCTGTGGAGAGTTACTGACTAACGTGTCAGTGAGCAGGCTGGAGAAGGTCAACAGTGGGAGAAAAGCAGGAAAGGCAGCAGGGAGGAGAAACTGCTTATAGCACAGCTGATGGCCTTTAGCTGACCGTGCCTGTTGAAGAGGCTACGGAAGATTGTGATGCAGCACACTCAACTTACAAGTGTGGGGATCTGAGTTCAATCCCTAAGACTCAATTAAGAAAAGACTCTACATTAAGAAATCTAGGGGTGGTAGTACAGTTGAGATCTCAGCACAGAGGAGACAGGCAGGTGGAGCCCTGGAGCTCACTAGCCAGGGTAAGTGCAAGGCCAATTAGAAACATTGTCTCAAGAAATAAGGCAGATGACACCTGAGGAATGACAGCTAAGGTTGTCCTCTGGCCTCTATACTCATATACATACACAAACACAGACACAGACACACATGACTAAAGCATAACCCAGCATAGATGGCATCTGAATGAATCTCCATGTGGGTTGTTGGACACTGGTATTTTGTCTTCGGGAAGATGTTCAGTTTAAGAGATCGAGACCAATTGCAACACCAGTGTACTGGATAGTTTTATGTCAACTTGACTCAAGCTAAAGTCATCCAAGAGGAGGGAATCTCAATTAAGAAAATGTTTCCACAAGATCTGGTTGTAGGTAATCCTGTAAAGCATTTTTTTAAATTAGAAATTGATAGGAGAGGACCCATCCCACTGTGGGTGGGGCCATCACTGGACAACTGGTCCCAGGATCTATAGGAAAGCAAGCTGAATAAGCCTTTCTGAGCAAGCCAGTAAGCAGCACCCTCCACGGCCTCTGCATCACTTCCTGCTTCCAGGTTCCTGCCCTGATTGAGTTTCTTCCTTGCCTTCCTTTGATGAGGAACAGTGCTGTGGAAGTGTAAGCCAAATAAATCCTTTCCTTCCCAAGTTACTTTGGTCATAGTGTTTCATCACAGCAATAGCAACCTTAACTAAGACAACCACTGTACCTCATAATATGTTCCAAGCACTGTGCTAGGCATTTCCCAGTCATCTCCATTGGTGAGTGTCACCAAGAAGGAATTGATGCCCCCTTTTACAGATGAGGGGCCCAGAAGTTTGGTAATTGTCTCAAGGTATATATGGCAAGATTAGGGAGAGCTGTTGGCTGAATCTGACTCTGTCTGATCACAAAACTTACTCTCCCCACCCCCATGAGATGCTGCCATTGATCCCTACTGATAAGGCCATTTGCACTGATTAGCCAGTCTCTCTTGGCTAACACCTTTTATGGGTTTGGGCACTGGTGTCTACCAAGGACCCATGAGGGAGGGAACTATGAGCAGAGAAGGGGATAATATAGGGAGAAATACCTCCTTTAGACATAGCCTGTGAACCAATTCAACAGAGTGAAACAGTCCAAGACTAGAAATGCAAGAGAGAAGGAGAGAGGAGGGGGGAGAGAAAGAAAGAGAGGGAGAGAGAGAGAGAGAGAGAGAGAGAGAGAGAGAGAGAGAACATGCCACCAGTGCCTCCCTCTATCCTTGTGCCAAGGTGACAGCAAGAACCAAGACACATGAAGTGATCATCTCCCTTTATAGAGAATGGGAGAACACACTGCTGTATCTTTGGACTTTGGGGTCCCCCTCAGTCATTCTTCTCCTGCCCTCCATTCCCCATGATTGGCATGGAGACTGTGGTTAGGTGGGGTCCCTGGCATCTGCAAACTGAAAGCAGTAGTCACTAACTACCCATGGACAGTCTGGCCTGCAGATGTGGCTAGTTCAGCCTGCATGGCTTTTGTAAGAATTTGTAACAATTGAGAAATTTCACACACATTTCTGGATTTTCAGCTTGGCTGGAAAATCTGCCACTCCAGCAACCATCAGCTGGAGTGGGCTACAGCTGCTGCTTTGGTCAGGCACAGCTTCTCTTCTAGGAGATGCAGAGGGAGGGCACCCTCATTCCATGCCTGGCCAGGGCCCCAGGTGCTGGGAGAGAAGCTGTGCCTTCCTCTGCCTGTAGCTGGTGAGGACAGAGAGTGGCTTTGTCAGCTAATGAAGCTGAGGCATGGTGGCCCCACAGTGGGGAGCCAAGCAACCTCCAAACTGCCTGTCTTGACCATGGGGCTCAGGCCCTCCAGGAAGACTTCTGGGATTTTTAATGCAACATCAAACACATCTGGCTTCCTGACCTGGACCCCCTAGGGTTCTCCCTCAGGCCACAGTGGCCCCCCACTCCACCCCCATGCTCCAAGCTGGTCTTCCCAGGGCACCTGGGCAAACACTTGGGCACTGCAGGCCAAGGCTGGCTGCCCACACTTCAGGCTGGTGGCACTTGAGCAGTGTGTCCCAGACCGCTCCCTAGAGCTCAGGTCTGTTTACTTCCTCAGGGAGGCATGATGGCAAGGAAGCCATTTCAGAACCAGCAGGCAGACTTTTCTTTCCGACTTCAAGAAGTTTCCAGAAAATCCAAGCACATATTTTATAACAGCAGCCTTGCTGTAGCTCTGGAGGCTGAGCCAAGAATGGCAGAACTGACAAGCCAGCAAGGGCCCAGAGAGGTGGCAGGGTGCCCATAAGCTACAGTGGCTTGCAGGACTGGGCCAGGCAGCCTCTCACGGAGCAGGACAGAGCAGACAGTCATCTTTGCTCATACCGGCCTGGACTTTCTATTCCTCCAATATAGTTCTAGCTCCTAGGAACCCTTAAGGAGCCTTGCAAACACCAGCCTCATTGGCCTCTGCCTTCCCACAATCTCCTCTGCATGTGCTCCCTCTTCTGCTGCCCACCTGCCACTAAAGTTGGGGACTTGTGGTTTTCTCTTCCTTTTATGTGTGTGTGTGTGTGTGGGGGTAAACATTACAGAATTCATAAAGACCACAACTCAAAGTTCCCATCTTGCTTCCCTCACTGGCTGCTTTTGGATGAGTCAGTTCCCCACCCCTATAGTCCTCTTTCCACAGCTAGACAGGGTTCACAACAGCCATGGGGAAGATGGGAGATGATGACAAGGGGAGAGGTGCGTGATGAGTCTACACTGTGGTGAAACACAAGCAGGGCTTCAGAAATCCTTGGCAAAAAGCCAGAAGGAAGAAGCGCTTGAATGGGAGAGCCACCACACAAGCCCGTTGGTGCCTGATGCTGCACTGGTACCCAGGGAAGTAGGCAGATGAGTTTCCACCACAGTGCCATCTGAGGCCTTTACCCCTTCCAGTTTTGTCAACCTTAGACCAGCCATCTGGCCCCACCCTGAGCCCAGCTGATTTTTCCACCCTGCATAGACGTTGAGTCAACAACAGCATTTTCTGCTCATAGCACAGGGTTGCTGAATGCTCACCCTACAGGTAGGGCAGGGGACACTGGGAAGCCTGGCTGACTAGGTGGCAGCTGAAGGCACTGGTACTCTTGCAGGACCGCATGAGGGTGGGAGGATATTGTGAAGCTTGGAGAGCCCGAGACTTCACACCTGACTTTCTCAGGTGGCCATAAGGTTCATGTCCTCTTGCCCCACTTCATCACTCCCTGATGGAAGACAGAATCCCCTGGCTTGTCTTAATTCATTTTTGTTTTTTGAGACAGAGTCTCACATAGCCCAGACTGGTCTCAAACTGAGTTTGTAGCCCATCTTCCTGTTTTCATCTTCCAAGTGCTGGGATTGTAGGTGTAGACTCACTATGTCCATATATGTGGTTCTGGGGATGGAACCCAGGGCCTCTTGTATGCTAGGAAAGCACTCTACCTGTATCCCAGCCCTAGTTAGTAATTCAGTCTCTAGTTAGGACTCCAACACAGCCACAACACACACACACACACACACACACACACGTTTGGCTCCAAAGCCATCTCTCCTGTCAAGCCACTTCTTAGACTAGAGAGCTCCTGTGTGCCGGGGAGGTGGGGGGTGGCCTCACTGCTGCTTCTGTCATAGCAGACAGAGGAGCCCAGCCTCAGCTCCATCCTCACCCAGGCCTGCTGTTCCTGCTGTCATCCCTCTGAGAGCCTTGCACAAGTCAGAATGCCTTGCTTGTCCTTAGCAGATAACTGCTAGGTACCCTGAGACTCAAGCTCTCCTATACCTGAAGTCAAGCACACTAGCCACTTAGAGAGAGTAGGGCAGGGGGTAGGGAGCATGTATTTTGGGGGCAGGAAAGCCTCAGACTGAATGCTTGCTCTGCCTTCTTTTGCTAAGAAACTGAAGTGAATTGCCTAACCTATCTGATCTCAGGGAGAAAATGGGAATTCCCTCCTTTTCCATCCAATGATACTAAGCAAAATTTTTCTGTGGAGCTGAGAGGGCCATGTGAGCACTGTGGACCATGCTCTTGGGATGGCCTTGACCATCAAAGATGTTCTCAGGGCCCCTCCATAAGCAAGGTGGTTGTGAACCCCAGACAAGCACAGAAGAGAGAGAACTCTGGGGCTTCAGATGCCATTAACAAGGAGTTTAATCCATTCAGATGCTGCTAGGCAGCACAGAGAGGGAACATTGCTCCTGAACTTGAGCAATAGTTAGGGTTTAGACAAGCAGAGAGTTAGAAGCAAGGACCAAAGAAAATTTGCAGAGTCTCGGGATAGCTAGAGGCGACAGAATGGAAAAAGGTCTTGTTTAAACAGAGACCAGAGAAGTCCCATGAGAAAACCATAACCTGAGGGGATGGTTTGTGGGTCTAGGTGAGACCTCCTTTTAGGGTGGCCACCATCCTGGCTATATCATGAGCTTAGCTCATCTGGGACAACAAGAATAACTCATCTTGAATAACAAGAAATGTGCACTAGCAGTGTCCCTAAATAAATACAAGGATGTTTGATTCAGATGCTCTGCAATATCCTGGCACTTTCTCTTGATGGAAGGCAGATGAGGATAAAGAAAACATATGAGAGTATTTAGTACAGGAGTCCCAGCAAGCCAGCACAACTCCTTGGCACAGCAAGGCTTAGAGGTTCACTGACTGAACTCGGTGGCTTTCAATCTAGACAACTCTTGTTTGTTTTTCTCCCTTCCAGCAACTTCTCAGGAATGTTTTGAGGACAGACACAAGCTGATGGCCTGCAAAGTGTTCCATACCAGACTGGCATGGAGAAATCATGGCATTTTCTTTGGTCTTGCCACATTAAACAGCTCTTCCAGGAAAGCCTGGGGATTCTCTTTGCTTCATGTGATTCTAAGCTGTAATCCTCATTCTTTACACCCCTTCAACATCTATACATCTGTTTGTCTATTTGTCAATCACAGGATCTGCATTACAACAAGCTGCCAGACCTGTGCATCTTGAGGTGCCTGCCTGGCATTCTATGCTTTCTAGATGGTTCCAAGCAGCCACAGATTGGCAAGGGAGACTCGGGACTACTCTGAGGAGCTCCAGCTGCTCCAGCTGCTCCTCAGCCTTGGGGGTCTGGGAGAAGAAGACACAGCCCCTGGACCAAGTTCCCATGATAACTGCAAAGACGGGAACTTTGGATGGTACACTCAAGGAAGGCTTCTGCCCTGGAGGGAAGGGGCAAACAAATAATGGAGGGAGATGATAGATAAATTTTCTAGACCAGGGCCCCATGCATTCAAGTACTCAGAAAGTCTTTAGGTGTTTTCAGGTTTGGTCCTCACATTAATGTCTACTATTCTGGCTTGCTGTAAAAAACCGCTATGCCATCTGCAGCTGAGGTCTTTAGAAAATGTTGTTTGCTGAACACCCTGTTGGCTGGACTGTTGAAGTCTGGGAATGGAAGCTAGTGCTAGACCAGACTTTGCAGAACTTGGGAGGAATGTCTTTGGTTTGAGTGAGGATTGGGGACTATCCAGAGGGAAAAGAAAAAGGAAGGGGCTGGGGAGATTAGATACTAGAAGAGGGAAATAGAAGATACATGCATTTAAAGAGGAGTTTCAAGCTGGGTTTTAGATTGTGGTGTGTGTGAGGTGTGTGTGTGTGTGTGTGTGTGTGTGTGTGTGTGTGTGTGTGTGTGTGTGTGTGTGTGTGTGTTGATAATGCATGGAGGTCAGAGGTCAACTTCAGCTGCCATCCACCTTGTATTTTGAGACAGAACCTCTCACTGGGACATGGGACTGATTTGATTAGGCTGGCTGTGTGCTGAGGTCCCTGGGTCTACCTCTGTGTCCCCAAGCTCTGGGGTTATAAGCATTCAATACCTTATCCAACCTTTTTAGAGGGTGGTAGGGCTTGAACTCAGATCCTCCTGCCTGCCTGCAATGACCGACTGAGCTGGCTCCCCAGCTTCTCAAGCCATTGTTTAATGGAGCAAGTGTCATCAAACTCTCTTTATTCCTGAAGCCTTCAGTAAAATTTATTTTATGTGCTTTATATTCCAGTGCAAATGGACAAAACCTCAACACAAGCTACAAAGACAGCCAGAGAGTGGTCAGAACAATTTACTTTAAATTACCACCTAACCTGCTTACAAAAGGAGGCACTTCAGCCTCAGAACTCTGCCACTCTGGCTGTTACCAGCCCCAGCCCATCAGGATGCCTCCTGAGAGGCAGAGCTCAGGTCCCACAGAGCTCATTGTGTGTCCCACAGAGCTCATTGTATCTCCCTCCCCAGTCAGGAAAACAGGAGCCTGTACCAGGGTTCTGAGGCCAGGAAAACCACCAGTGGTGGAGAGGGTGGAGGAATTTTCCAGGCACTTTTTGGTTTAAAAGAAAAAAAGCCAAAAAGTTACAAAAAAAATAAATAATAAGTTTCTTCCCCTCTCTAAATATACCAAGCATGGGGCTCTTTTTATGAGCAGACCAAGTTACACATGACCTATTTTGATGTTTCCCAACAAAACACTTAACATTTGAAAAGGCCACTTAAAAATAAAAGTGTGGAGCTTTCCATTTTCACCTAAATGTTACTGTTATTATTATTTAAAAAGAGAAAACACGGTTCAAGTTGAGGCATGGTCTCCTATCTGTCCTACCTGTAGACAACAGTGGGGTAGAGGGACGGGTGGTGGGGAAGTGAGACAGTAGCTGGTCACAGAAGCATCCTCCCCACAGTCCCTAAGGAAGAGGAAATCTGTAAGAACCGCCAGGATCTTAAGAATTCTGCAACACAGGCATGCACACAGAGGTCTTCAATGACAACTCCAAACCAGAAATGTAAAAAACAAGACATGTGCTCAAAGACATCACGAGCCACTCCAGAACTTGAGACTGTTAAAGACTGTCTGGTAGGTGCCACATACTTCCATCAGATCAGTCTCCTCTGTCATCTTGAGATCACAGAGTGACTGTCCTCTGGGGGCTCTACACTCTCAGGGCCAACCTGATTCAGAACAGGACAAATGCTACCCATGAATACATGCCGACAGAGCTTCTATGTTCTTGTGCAGGACTAGGCACTGGTAAGAGGGGGACCCTCCCCCTTCTCTGCTTAAAGATTCATGATCATTCTTCAAGTTTTGGCTCTGCTAACACAGTCTGCTGATATCTCCTGCCCAGCCACTGACTCTGGCTCCTCTTCTTGTCTGCTTGGACAATCACATGTGACTCTCATGTTATGGCAATCTGGGTGTGTCTGTAAGGGTTTTGGGACTTAGCTCAGTCTAGAGCACTTGACTTGGGTTCTACTCTCAGGACCATGAGATCAATCATGAAGAAAGAAAAAAGTGAAGATTGTTTGCCATTGTTTATCTGAGTACCATTTATTTATCCCATCAATAGATGGTGATCATTAGGTTGGTCCTACTTCAGGCTGTCATGGATGCTATTGCCCAAGTGCTAATACCTTTTTGCACTCCCTACTTGTAGTGAGGAGAACCCCTGCTTCGCTGAGGTTTTTTTTTTTTTTTTCTGTACCATGTGTGGCTCAGTGTGGTCAGAACACGTATCTCCCTGTAAACCAGGGAGCTCTTCACAGGCCTCAGAATGCTGTCTTCCGTGAAGTTCTACTCAAGTCTCAGCCCATGTTCTACCAGATTATCTTTAAATTTTTAATATTAGTTTAGAATAGGGCTTCTCAGTCTTCCTACTATCTTGGGTCAGACATACTAGCCTGTTTTTGTTAACTTGACATACAAGCTAGGGTCATTTAGCACAAGCCTTCTATCCTTGCCATCCTCCCACCCACATATCTGACACCCTGGAGATGGATTGGTAATAAGGGCCATAGTTTCCAATAAAAAAAGGAATTCTCATTTGGGTAAAATTGACCACAATCTGAGATTTGGTCTTAGTTTTTAAAATGAGAAGTCTTTGCAAATGGAGGGACTTGCAGGATGCCTCTAACTTGTGATGTTCAGGGTCTAGTGGCTTGGTACACAGCCAGGAGGTAGAGTTCACAGGGCCTGTGATCAGATAGCTATTGCTCAGACCCCTTCCTGTCCCACCAGGTCACTTGGCTTTCCAAGGGAAATCAGAAGCAGGCCTATTGGCTTTGAGACTGCCCAGAGGCTTTCGTGTTTTGCCCTTGGGCCAGGACCATGACTCAGTTTGGAGGAGACTATTTTTTATCTCACTCTATAGCCCAAGCTGTCCTGGAACTTATGGTGATACTCCTTCCTCGGCCTCTCAAGTGCCAAGATGGCAGGTGTGTAGCAGGTGTGTAGCACCAGACTTGCTAGTGACTCACTTCTAGCAAGCCAGCAAAGTGAAGTGATGCTTTGCTGCTTCTGAGAAATTAGAAAGGGTAAGAGTTGGGGGAGGCACTCTCTTTTTCCCTTCCTCTTCTCCTTTCTCTTCTTTTCTTATTCCTTCTCCTCTCTGCCCCTGACTCAAACTGTGCAAAAGCCAGACAGCCACGTGGAAAGGCCACTGTATCCTAGGGGAGTTCTCCACAGGGAGACAGTTTCTGCTGCCAGACACGTGAGCCAGCTCAGATGGTTCCAGCCGCAGTTTTCAACCGAAGCAGAACATGACCGAGTGGCTGATCCGGCTGAACTGCTCACATCCTAGGTTTGTAAGAAAAGAAAAATATTGCTGCTTTTTGAAAAATCAGAGCTTTAGGACAAGGTGAGCAGACACTGATATGTGGAGTATCTAGGGTGAACTTTCTAGATTTTTAAAACTCTCACAGATACCATCTTCTCTATGAACCTGTTCCTTGACCAAGCCTAGCTCATTTTGCAGTAACCTAACCGAAGACCATGTGATTGAGTCCTCACGTTAAAGCTGTTACTGAATCCTGACTTTGAGACATGTGCAGTCTCTACCAACTTTTGGACCACAGCAATCCATTAAATGGAACTGGAAATGCCTTGCATAAGCTCCCTGCTCCACCTCCGCATTCTCCCTCACTAGTCTATCTCTTACACACACACACACACACACACACACACACACACACACACACACACACACAGTGAGAGAGAGAGAGAGAGAGAGAGACACACACACAGAGACAGAGACACACACAGAGAGAGAGACAGAGACACAGACACAGACACATGCACACACACACACACAGAGAGAGACAGATAGAGAGAGAGAGAGAGACAGAGACAGAGACACACACACACACACACACACACACACACACACACACACACACACACTTACAATTACTTTGCTTAAACTCAAGCTACATCAGTTTGGAGCGGTGTCCAGTACAGTAACCTGAAAACAACACAGATCAAAGAACACAATCCTTGCAACCGTGACTCTAATAATACCAGCTTGCACCCACAGAAATGTGCTAAATGTAGAAAGGGCAGAAGCTTCCAACCAGAGCTTTTAAATCAAAGCAGACCGACTAGGAAGGGCTCTGTGGCGGTGTATGTTAGGCATGCAAGCTCTCCTAAAAGCACATTCTTGACCTGTAAGACTGAGCAGGTGAGGCTTACAGCAGAGTGACAGCCAGGAAATGCCTGCACTCGGTCTCCTTTCTCTCAGTTGCTCAGTCACGAGGCTTCCAAAGCTACCTTTCTTGGGCTTCAGTACATAGACACCAGCCTGGGGAAGGCCAAGGAAAGGAAACTGCTTCTGTTGACCTTGGAGGAACATAGGCCCAGCAGTTCCACCCAGAGCCCTCTGAAAAGAGTGATGACAAGCTGTGACTTTCTTGTGGTCATTTTAAGGACACTGACCTGCAGTACTGACATTCACAGCCTACAACTTTCTGACACCTAGAATGTGGATATATATAAGGAAAAGGCCAGAATGAGGAAGCAGAGAGCTGGGAGCCCACAGCTCCAGCCCTGACTCTTGAATCTGAATGTATGTTTGAAGGTGTCTGGAATTCACTGTCCCCACATGTCAGAGATGGCCACTAGACAGAGGTCATCTTCCCTGGTCCAGCAGCTGCTGCCTGATTCTGAAAGTGGCCTGGTTCATCCAGGTTCAGCTGCCACTTCCAAAGCTCATCCCATCCTTACATCCTGCTGCCTCCTCTACCCTCCCAGGGGAACATCAGTCACTCAGAAATGCTGTGGTGGCCACTATGCCAGACTTCACAGTTATCTTGGATATCACCAGCGGACCATTAATGTTGTCCCCCTTACCCCAGCTGCCTCTGCTTTCCCTGACCCTTTCCCTACTGTGCCTCTCAGAACCTTGTACCTTGCCCAGGCCTCACCCTCTTCCCAGACAATTTCTTCCATCTCCTCCCTAGGCCTCCATCTAGTTCTTTCCCAAACAGAGCTCCCATCAGCTTCCCAAGGCCACCAACCTCTTAACCACCCCTGCCATATCCTCCAGGTTGAATCATTATCCCCAGACCATGCTTCTCAAACCCAGCAGGCTGTAAGTACCCTGCACTGTAACTGCTTCTCAGTGGCTTCCCAAGCCGCATAGAAGGCCGCAGGGTTGGGGGAGGGTCCATTCTGGAGTTGGCACTTGCTGAACATACAACAAAATTATATAAGCTGCTCAATAAAGGCAGTTTCCTGGGGCCTGTCTCTCACCCACGCTGTCCTTGAGACAGGAGGGAGGGGCCCCAAAGACCCCAGTAACGGTCTCAGCTGTGATGGAACAGTCAGATGAGAGAAGCTGGAGTTCCACAACCAGCAGGACACCCCAGGCTAAGGGATGGCCTCACTCGTCTTTCCCGCTGTTCTTAAGCTGACCTGCCAGCAGGTCATCACAGGAGCTGTGATTGCATTTTCAGTTGGGGGTTTACACTGATGGTGGTAATTACTGCAGAAAGTTGAACTTGGTCCAACAGTCAGATATGAAAGAAACCGAATTACAGAATGTTGAGCAACTGACAACAGGAGTGCAGGACAAAGAAGGCTTATTGGTGGATGTGAAAATGACCCTCTGTCAGTCCAGACTAGAAACCCTGGACCACAGACAGATGAGAGATGTAAGGAGTACTCTAGGCAGGGTTGTCCCATATCCCCCAAGAACATGAACACTGGGCTAGGTATAGGCAGGACCTCTGGCCCAGATCTAGTCACCCACTGCCCCCGCACACACACACCTGGTTTCTGGGTGCTAGGTGAAGATGAAGGCATCAGTTCACATGAGGCTCTTGGAGAGAAACAAGAGACTTAAGGTTTTTGAGAGGAGTTTATGCACTGTGGTATTTGGGGAACTTGCTGAAAGGAAGTGGTCTGTCAGCCTCTTCATTTTCCCTATAAAAGTCCAGAACTCTTTGGAGGGGTTTAGTTGATCCTCGGAGATTCTCTCCTCGGCATATGATATACCATGGAGCAGGTCTTCTAAGCCTTGTGTGGAGCGGAGCCTGAGATGCAACACCTTGTTCCAATAAGCCCTCACAACATCCCAAGGCATACAAGGTCAAGAGGAGACCTGCTGTGTTTGAACTAGGGCAGAGGCCAGCTGGGCCTTTTGTCCCCCAAAACACCTGAGAAGCTTCTGTGTTTATGGTGGGGTTCCACTGAACAGTTTGAGGACTACAGATCTGAAGTGGTCCAAGTGTAGTAGGGTGGCCCAGAAAGGTGGAGACCGTCAGTGGCATTTGAGTGAACAGCACAGCAGTGAAAACAATGGACTGGGCAAAGGGGAAGGGAGGGGAAGATGCATCCCTTGAGAAATAGCAGTGGTTGAGGTGGCTCAGCAACCAGTCCATCCCATAGAATGCTCAAGTGACAGAAGGAAATAAAAGGAGGGCCCAGTTCACTGCTGAGAAAGGAGCAAATGCCAGGGGCATGGGCAATGGCAGGTGTTTAGAAGCAGGACCTGAAGATAGCCAGACTGTAGCCCATGCCTTCTAAGGGGCACTCAGAGAGCAGAGAAGGCTTGGGGCACTGGCAGGATGTGTGCATGGATCCTTCAGCATGGCTGCCAAGTGACTGTTTGCTCCTGTAGTTTCATCAACCATTCTCTGTGCGGGACAAAGGGGAAGGGGCTGAGTTTCTCAGAAAAAAAGAAATCAATCCGTTTCTTTGTGAAGAGAATGTTCAAAACATCTCTTCTAGATATTTTTGAATTCTAAATACTTGTCCTTCTCCCTGCTGTGTGATAGCAGAGTTTATTCCTCCTGTCTCTCTGTAATGTTGGCTAATCTCAGCACATACACATATGGAAACATACTCTGTAAATAAGTGTAATTATTATGACTCCATCAACAAAAGATGAATGACCCAGAACAAAGAATGTAATTCCAGTCTGTAGATACCCGCTCAGTTTCAGGCCCAGCTGGATTCAACTATCTTAGAAGCGTGAAGTCTACTGAAGACCACTCCTGTGGAGACCTGCTGCTCAGTATGGTCTGCTCCAAAGACGTTTTCCACTCTGGTACCTGTACACAGACTGGGACAAGCAAGGAGTCACCCATCACTCCACAAGTCACTGACTACTCAGCAGATCCAGTTCTACTATGCTCTGCTTTTAGTGAGTGAACTTCATGAATACTCTGGGAGGGTATGTTTATATCCCCAGGAAGATACTGACTGAATAGAGGGAGGGAGGAATGGAGAGAGAGAGAGAGAGAGAGAGAGAGAGAGAGAGATTCACTCTGCAAATGAAGAGATGCAGAATCTGTTTAAAGTGGGAGCCCTAGCAATCAAGCTACATCTTTCAGATCACGAAACCTGATGATACAGTGATCCAAATGGCTTTCAGTCTTTTTATCTTCAACGGTGTGGGATTTGGACTGAACTTTCATATCCAGCTTGGGATCCAGTTCCTGGAATCCATGTTCTGAAGAAGTCCTAGGGCAAACCTTAGTGCTTTTCTTGGTGAGCAATACTTTTTCTTTTCTTTCCTTTAACCCTTTGACATATCCCTTTTCACTCCATGCAGCCTGTCTGAGATTCTGACAGATGATACAAATTCCTGTCCGCATCTTTCACAAAGGAGGAGGGGAGCTGAGGACAATTTAGATGGGTTGTAGACTGACCAAACTGGTAATTCGCTATGTTAATTTTGCCATCTTAGAAGCCTGGCAGTTTTGAGGGAATGAGATGAGGTTTTCTTTCTGACTTCCTGTCCACTAATGCTTATCAAAACGTCTCCAAGCCACAGGTGCTTCAATACACCCTTCCCTAATGTCAGCGCAAAAGTACCATGCTTCCTTTATGCCTTGTTGGTCTTTTTCTATGGGAATTTCCAAAGAGCGAGGGCTAGGGTTTCTAAAGTGCTGTGCATATCACTCACTGTCTTTGACTTAGGACTAAACATTATCAATTAGGCTACTATGTGGTCTCTGTCAACAAGCTGTTTTCCCTTAATCTGATAGTCATTGCCTGGTGGCTATTCAAGAAAGGTGCTTCTCTCTCTCCCTCCTTCTCTCCCTCTCTTCCTCCCTTTCTCTAACCCTTACTGTAGAATAATCCTTTTGTACACTGTGAAGATTTGTCACTGTGATTGGTTTAAAAAAGAAGCTGACTGGCCAATAGCTGAACAGGATAAAGTTAGGCAGGAATGCCAAATTGAGAACTCTGAGAAGGAGAAGGGTAGAGTCAAGAGATGCCAGCCAGCTGCCAAGAAAGCAAGACATGTAGAAAATGAGTTGACGAGCCATGAGTCACGTGGTAAAGCATAGATAAGAAATATGAGTTAATTTAATTGTAAAAGTTAGGTAGTAACAAGCCTGAGTTAGCCAATGAACATTTACAATTTATATTAAGTCTCCAACAGTTTGCTAACAAACTGATGAAAAGTCAAGTTGGCTGTAGCACAGTGGAGTTGAAGGGGAGAGTCAGACCTCAGAAAGACAAAGGCCATCCTCAGTTCTTACTGTGGGACTATGGGCATGTGATGCAGCCTCCACTTAAGAAGAGCAAGAGACTTATCCTTTAGAATATCCCTTAAGAAGGGAGTGGGTAGGTGACAAAAGAAAGGAGAGACAGAGCAGTAGAGACCCAACATTGCCCTGAAGAATGAATGCTGCAACGGAAGGCATTCAAATTATAATAACAAAAGTCAAAGGCAGTACTTCTGTGGGCCAAACTCAGCCTGTAACTGTGACCTCTGACCCCTGCTTTGGCACCCAGTAAGTCCAGCACAACAGCTGCAGGTGGAAACTCTGTGACCTGAGGCCTGGGGAACGTAGAAGCCCAGAGGCTGCTGTGATCTGAAGCTCACATTCAGATCTCAGTTCTCTGTCAGCTTTATCCCGAGAAAATGAGCTTCTATATGAAGTCACAGTTCTGTCTGTACACTACTAACCCAGAAGAAGCCCAACTACCATGACACATGGCAGAACCACACAATGTGGTGGTGGTGACAGTCATGCTGGACACCAAGCTATGTGGAAATACCTTCCTAGCTATCCTAAAGCAAGATTTGGAACCCAGGGCCACAAGAGATCACTATACACCAGAATGTCTGCAGAGTCCCTGGGAGCAAAGAATGTCCTACAGACACACACCAGAGCAGATGCCAAAAATACCCACCAGGAAACTTAGCAGCAAATGAATTTTGTTAGAAATGCAAAATTCCTGACATCTGAGGAAAAATGCATTGTTGTATGAAGTCTCTGAAGATAGGATCATGTATACACACAGACACAGATGCCTGTGTGTTTCTGTATATTCTCCTACCAATTACAGGGATGTCTACTCATACAGAAGTTGCTTAGTTAACACTAAGTGCATGGAAGTAACCAGAGGGGCTGCTGGGAAGAAGGCTGTAAGAGCAGACATTGAATTTGCAGGTACAGACTTGTGCAATTGCAAGGGAGTGTGTACAAAGTGAGCCTGCCCTAAGCAGGGAGGGAAGCCTGGCTCCTGGGTGCTTTTGCTTTGTCCCCACCGCCTCTGCAGTGCTTCGCTGCTCGGACAGCTCTAGACATATTAAATGCACCTTCAGATAGCTTGCAATGACAAGTCATGGAGCAACCAAACCGCTTCATGGGAGGACTGCCTGCAGGTCTTAGTGAGGAAAGGAGCACTCTCAAAGCCAGAGGAGTCCCCGTGTGTCCTACGGTTCCTCTGGCCTGATGGATACCTGAGCTCTCTGGCCAGCCAGAAGGCAGGGAGGGGCTTGGCTCCAGAGCCAAGAGCTGATGAAGACTTTTGTTTTCATCCCAGATGCTAATGAAAAGTGCATTGGCCTTGCTTACTTGTTTGAATCATGGCCACGTGTGCTGTGGCTTGGCGGGTGCTCAGCATTTGGAGTGGTTTAAACAGCAGGTCAGGCAGGGGCCTTCCCAGCCCAGCCTTGTCCTGGAAATTCTTATAAGCATTTCCAAGAAAAAGAGGAGAAAATAATGTCTGTTTTGCTGAGGGTGGAGCTGAGGGCTGGGGCCTTGGAGTTAAGAATTTAAATTTTATCCTGGTACAGGTGAGTGTCCTTCACCAGATCCTTTAGTTTCCCTGAGCCTCAGTTTCCCCCCACTTTCAAATTGAAGCTAATGCCAATACAGGTTTGCTAAGTTACTGGATGAGGTTTTTACCTGTAACCCATGGTCACCCTATAGTGAACTAGGTGGCCACCTGGTACATGGTATACCACATTCGGCAGTTCTCTTTATCAGTATAAGTATCAAGACTCTACCAACCTACAGTGCAGATTTGTTCTGAAAACCCAGGAGAGAAGACATATAGCAGTCTGGGGAGTTCATTACTCCTCTTTAGCTGATGAAGAAAACATGTAAATACAAATGGAGATGTAAGTTGTTATTAAGGCTCACAGGTAAATGGAGAACATTCCAGAACATTCTATGTCTCAACCCAAATTGGCCAAAGCTGGGTTTTGGGTTTTCAGGGGAACCTGCCTCTTCACAAGTCTGAGAAGGTCACTTTCTGAGCTGAAGGTTGGGCTTCTGCCACATGGGAACTAGAAAACAAAGTATCTACTCCACTAACTCAAGAAGGTTAGGGGGGAATCAATGATAAAAACCAAAGAGTCCTTCCTATTTAGTAAGATCTTTTCAAACTATGAATGAAATATGAGTTAGTAAAATTAGACATAAGTCTTTTGCCACCTGTTGAGAAGATGTGACCCAGGGTACTGGTGTCAGAATAAAGATCAGAGCCCCTATCCATAGCCCACCACAGGAGACTGGAATTTACTGATCTTCTGGGGAAAGAGTCAACACTGAGCTCTGGGGTGGTAGGTTGCTGGGTCCTGAGCAGATAACAGTGGGACTGTCACCTTCTGTCTGAGGAAGATCGGATCAGATATAATCAGAATTCCTGAGGCCACCTACAGCCAGTGTGCCAGCTGAGATACCAACAGAGGGGTACAATTTCTATGGTACAATTTCGACTGAAATCCTACAGGATGGAAACACAAGAGTCAAGCAAGCAATGCTAATGTGTCCGTGGTAGAGGAATGGGAACAGATGGGGACAGCAGCATGGGGGGTCGGGTGGAGAGCTGTGGCTCTGACCAGGGCTGCAGGAAACCATAGCAGAGCCTGCAGAAAGGTCTCTGCCTTCTCATTCACCAACTCCTGGAAGACCCTGGGAATCAAATACAACCTCCTTCCCTGGGAACCCCAAAAGAACATTTGTAAGCCTTCTCAGCTGAACTGGTGAGACACAGGATAATCATAGTCCCAGCCTAGAGGAAAGCCTGTGGCCCAATAGAAGGAGCCATGTGATGCTCTCAGCAGTCCAAGTGTATGGGCACGTCAGCCAGCCCCTATGTATGCTGTGCTGAGTCTTAAGTCTGCACCTCTGAGAGGTTACATCTCCATTCTCCTGCTCCCTTGCTGCTTCATGGTCCCTGCTCTGTGATATGGGGACATCTCCCAGTGGAAGATGCAAGAACTTCCATTCTTGGCTTCCAGGTGGGTCCCTGGGAGAAGTTCAGGAAGATGCCATTGTTGTTTCTAATCCTTTTCATTCTCTGGTGCTCCTTTCCATGACTCTTGGCCCAATCACACAGTCCCTAGGCATGCCTAGTGCCTCCCTCACCATCGTGACAATCAGTAAACCTGTTAAGAACTGGCCATACCTGGCTTGTCAGGAACCTAGGGTGGACTTGAGATGGGAGGACAAGGCCACCTCCCATCCGATCTCAAGTTAGGGGAGTTTTGGGGATGGCATAAGTAGTGTGAGGATTACAGAAGATAAAGGAGTGAGTCTCTGGGGTCTGTGGGAAGGACAGGAGCTCTGAGAGAGTTGGCCTGTGGCTCCATGTGGCAATGTTAGAAGAGTTCTAGGCTATGGGGAGGGTCTCCAGTCCTCATCCCTGCCCTGACTTCTAGCCTTAGGTGGCCACAGGAAAGTTGATGGAGTCAACAGCAAAGGCTCCACTGGAGAAGTCACTTTGCTCCTTGCCAACCATCCGAGGAATCCCAGTGTGTATAAAGCTGGCTCTCATCCATGGTATGGCTTGTACTTAGCTTCAAACATCTACAAGATCCCAGAGGCTAGTACACCCAGGGGAGGAAACAGCCGCATAGCATACTCTCATTTCAGCAAGGAACTGTGACAGCCCCTTTCTCCAGTTCCCTCCTGGGATCCTATCCTTTCCCATTCAACCTCTCAGTGTAAAACAGAATTGGGACTTGCTTTTGCTGCTTTAATACACAAGATAGCCTAACCTCAGAAAGATTATGCAATTTTGTCATGACCACACAGTCGGCGGTAGCTCCTGCAAGGCTCAACTCCCAGCCTATGTTCTCACTTGGTTTGCCTATTTCCCAAACTTGGCTCTCCCTCCTGGCCATCTGCTTGGGGGCCTGGAAAGTGAGGTGTTCTCTGTGGCAGCAGATGGAATTCAGTCATAGAGTATGAACCAAACGGCACCACACTGGGGGCAGAGATGTTCTCAGACTGAAAATAGCCTCCATTTATGCTACAAGTGACATGAGGAGGGAAAGAAAGCCAAGCCGTTAGCCAAGCAGCTGTACTGTCTTCTCCAAACACTGAACTCCCCTATCGTGCTCACCATCACCCAGAGAGCTACTATGTTAAAGGCAGTTCTGACATTGCTGAAGTCAGATCCAAGCTTTCCACTCCTGGCTTGTCCACCATCTCTTCTGTCCTGCTGTGGGAAATGAAGGAAGGCAGAGGCTTGTGAAAACAGAGTCTGCTTGACAACCAGATGGTGGGAGCTGAAGGGAGTGGGGACTCAAGGTTCCCAAGCCAAAGAGAACTTGGTTCCCTGCTTCAGGGACCTGCTGCCTGGCACAGCCTGGGTTTGGCTTGGAAAGGGAGAGAACTATGATTGTACATATGAGAGGACCATCAAAACACCATGAGCTCATTACAAACATCCATCACCCTCACTTCCTGCAAGGTCTCTGAGGTGGTGGCCTTAAGGAGCAGCAGCAAAGAGGTGCATGCATGCAACCAAAAGACCACTTCAAGAGCTGGAGAGATCTGGCTCTGGGCAAACCATTAGTGTTGATGGAAAAACCCATCGACTGAAGACTCCTGTGAGGCCAGGAGTCTGTGTATAGGGACATCTGTCAGGTTGCTGCCAACTGGGAACATCCATCGAAATCAATGGATGTACCATGGGTTTGGGTACTAGCAGATCCTATCCAGGTAAGACTGGAACAAGTTGGCACACTTCCATTTCCTCCCTAACTTGTAGATGAAATGATCCAATCATTGAACTGGGCTCTTAAGTATCCATAGCCAGGAGGGAAGGAAAACTGGCTATGTCACTCTTTAAGCACTCAATGGCAGCTGGAAATCCCCCAATGTGGTCTCTAGGAAGTTCAAGAGCTTGCAATAATTTCTGACATGCACCTCTTTGTAATCCCAAGAGAAGGCAGCAAGGCACAGCTTGGGACTGTTTTAGGAATTTACCAGCCAGAGTTATTTATCCTCCATCTTCTGTCAATCCTAGCTGTGTACCATTAACTCATGGGCACATCTAGTGACACAAGAAAGCGAGGAAACCTAAAGGGTTTGTGTAAGTACCCTGGACTCCACACTTCCCTACCTCACACCCAAGGAGGAGCCTGGCATCCCACCTTCCCACATAAAACCTTTCAGCTTTTCTCCTGAAGTTTTCTTGATCTGACCTTCTATTTGAGATCCTTGTTTTTTTTGTTTTTTTTTTTTACCTGGTTAGGGGCAAAGCTTCCAAGCCAGCATCCCTGCCCTTGCCTACTTCTTTAACCCAAGCCTCTCCCTGAATGCAAATGCACTTGTTCTTTTCTACTGCCGAGTCTTCTAATCTCAGGGCTCTCAATTACAGAAGAGCCATAATTTCTCACCATGATCCTTCAACTTGAGCTCTGCCTGTGTTTCTCCACTGACAGCACTGGCACATGAAACTACCAGGAATAACATGAAGCAGAAATCAAAGTTCGTGACTACAATAAACCAGTGGAGAAGGTAGTCTGTGTGCCCTCCTGAGTGTGAACCATCCCAATTTCCACCCTGTCCTGCCAGGGGCTGGCTCCTTAAGAATCTATTTGCTCCAATGGGGAAAGGGGATCGTAAGTCCATCTCTAAATCCTTAGCGTCTGAATTCTAAAATATCTTGCTTCTTAATTTATTCCATAAGCTAGAAAGTGAATTTTAAATATACATACATATCTATCTCCAGGGTCACCACACTGGCAATGTGCAGAGAGTGAGTGCCTCTAGAGCACTTTGCCCTAAATGAAATGTTTTTATCAAACCTCTTCCCTCAAGGTTCAGGGATCTATATGGAAAAGGAAGCAGAAAAATCACAGGAGCCAGAGGTAGTGGATGGATTCAAGGAAACGGCATCATCCAGACACAACAGGACTAATGTACATATGAACACACAGAGATTGTGACAGTACAAACAAGACCTGCCTGCACAGGTCCAAACCAGACAAAATACCACCATGGAGGAGGGGAAGTGGGCACAGTCCCACTCCTAACCAAGAAGCTATGTGCAATTGGTACCTGCTGGGAAAGGGAAAACACGTTTTCTCTGGAGGAGTGTCACTGGGTCTATTAACTACACTGAGGCAGGCCCCATGCTTAGGAGTAGTTGGCCAACACAAAATGCATTCCATGATTTTTAGTGCACTTTTGTTTTATTCTGCTTTGTTTTGATATTTTTGTCCTATTTTTTGTTTCTTAGTTTGTTTGCATTGGTTTTTACTTTTGTCTTCTGTTTTATTGAGAGACAGAGAGAGAGAGAGAGAGAGAGAGAGAGAGAGAGAGAGAGAGAACTTGAAATTGAAATTGGGTGACTAGGGAGATGGCGAGGATCTTTGAGGAATTGGGGAGAGAACAGAACATGATTAAAATATATTGTACGTAAAAAGTATTTTTAAGAAATACATGGTTACCCTGATACTAAAACTGAATAAAGATTCAACAAAAAAGGAAGAAAATTATAGACCAATTTTTGATGAGCATCAATAAAAAGAATTCTCAATATAGTGTCCCCAGCCTGAAGTGAGAGAAACATCAAAAAGATACATGCCATGATCAAGTTTAGCTTCAATATAGGGATACAAGGATTGCTCAACACATGCAAATCAATATATTTATAACATAACAGAAGCTCAAGAACAGATATCACAGGTCCTCAATAGATGTAGAGGGACCTTTGACACAGTAAAACATCCCTTCATGATAAGAGCTCTGAAGAAACAAACAATATAAGACTATATCTCAGCATAATAAAAACTACATACAACAAATCTACAGGCAGTGTTATACTAAATGGAAAAAAACATCAAAGCATTTCCACAAAAATAAAGAACAAGACAAAGGATGTCCACTTGCCCATTTTTACTCATTGCAGGGCTTGAATTCTTAGCCCATGCAATCAGAGAAGAAAGGGAAATAAAAGTGATACAAAGAGGAAAGGAAGAAGACAATTTAGCCTTATTTGTAGATCACATGATCCTATACATGAAAGACCCTAAAGGTACCCATCCCATCAGAAAACATTTATAAATGATCAATGTTTTTGACAAAGTAGTAGAATACAAAATCAGCATACACAAATCAGTAGCTTTTCTATATACAAATAACAAAGTCCCAAAGCAAGAAATCATTGAGAAAATCCCATTCATAACACCCTCTATAAGTATCTTTGAAAAAACCAAGGAGGTGAAAGACCTCCACAATGAAAACTTTAGAACACTGAAGATGATTCTATAATATGGAGACATGCTCTCAAAATGGTAGAATTAATGTTACAAAAATGGCTATACATGTAAGTCAATCCACAGATTCAAAACAATGTACATAAAAATTCTAATAAAATTCTTCACAGATATAGAAAAAACCCTTTGAAATTCATATAGAATCAAGCTATTCCAAATGGCCAAAAATCCCCAGGAAACGATGGTGAGGACATCATCATGCCTGAGTTCAAGTTGCACTACAGAATAACAGTAATAAAACAATATGGCTCTGGCACAACAACAATGAATAGACCAGATAAACTGAATAGAATAGAAGAGTCACACGCCTACAGCCACCTGAATTTTTATACATATGCCAAAAACAAGCATTGGAAGAAAAAAAGCCTCTTCAACAAATGATACTGGGAAAATAGATTGCCAAATATCAAAGAATGAAACTAGATCTATATCTCTTGCCTTGTATAAAAATAAATCCAAAAGGGATCATAAATCAGTAGAAGACACCACACTCTGAAATTATTAGAGGAAATTATAGCAAAATGCTTCAATTTCTAGGCATAAGTGAGGGTTTTCTAAACAGTTTCCAGTAGCACAGGAAATAGAACCAAGAACTGACAACACAGAGACATAGGCTAAAATGTTTCTGCATAGCAAAGGAATTGATTGAATGAAGAGAAAGCCTAAAGAGCAGAAAAAAAAATCTCTGCTACCTATATATCTGATTAATGACTAGTATATAAAAATAACTCATAAAAGCTAAATGTCATGAAATAAAACAATACAATCAATGTCGTAGTTTGAATGAGAATGGCTGATATATTTTAATACTTAGTCACCAATTGGTGGATTGTTTGGAAAGGATTAAGAGGTATAGCCTTGTTGGAGGAGGTTGTCACCCTTGTTGGGGGTGGGCTTCCAGGTACCAAAAACCCACATGAGCCACCACCTCCCTTTGCCTACTGCCTGGGAATCAGGATGTAAAGCTCTCAGCTACTGCTCCAGCACCATGTTTGTCTGTTTCCTGCCATTGCAATCATGGTCTAACACTCTGAAACTGTAAGCAAGCCCCTAATTAAATGCTTCCCTTTAAGAGTTGCCTTGGTCACCGGGTATGGTGGTGCTTGCACTCAGGAGACGGAGGCAGGCATATCTCTGTCAATTTGAGGCCAGTCTGGTCTACAGAGTAAGTTCCATAACAGCCAAAGATACACAGAGAAACCCTGACTTGAAAAAAAAATTGTCTTGGTCAAGGTGTCTCTTCAGAGCACTAGAACACTCAACAAATGGGCTAATGGAATGCCCAGCTAGTTCTCAAAGACTGGAGTACAAATGGTCAATAAACATATAAATGATGTTCAACATCATTCTGTCAGAGAGAAGAAAATTCATACTATGTCTAGATCCAATCTCACAACAGTCAAAATGGCAACAAATGCTGATGAGCATGTAGAGAAATAAAAACCCTTATTCATTGCTGGTAGGAAAATAAACATGGGGAGTCGGTATGGAAATCAGTATAGTACATCCTCAAGAAAGCTAAAAATAGAATTACCATATGACCCAGCTATGAAAATCCTGGATATATATCCAAAGAACAGAGAGAGAGAGAGAGAGAGAGAGAGAGAGAGAGAGAGAGAGGAGAGAGAGAGAGAGAGAGAGAGAGAGAATGCAGTTTTCTCAGCCATGAGAATGAAATTGGGTTGTTTGCTGGGAAATGGAGATCATAATGTTAAGTGAAATAAGTCAGGCTCCAAAAGATAAACATCACATGCTTTCACTCCTTTGTGGATCCTAGATTTTATAGAGACACATAAAATCTGTTATGTATGTTGGTCATGAGGGTAGAAGTGAAACTGCCACAGGGAGTGAGGGAGACCAGCAGGAGTGAGAGAGAAAGACAGGAGAGAGAAAGGGAGAGCATGGCAGCTGAAAATAGTCAAAGTACATGGCATACCTGCATGAGATATCTTTAATGGAACACAATGTACAATGCACAATGAATCCATGCCTGCAAAAGTATATATTACCATATTCTAAAATATATTAATGTTAGTTAATTAATTCTCAGCAATCAGCACAGAACCTGATATTTGGACAGTTACTTTCTTATCACTGCCTTCTCAAAGGCTTCATGCATGCCCTTTTATTAAGTCTGAACCTGCTAACTGTGGAGTCTATGTATTGTACTCTACATTCCACAGTAGATACTTTGGGGCTTTCAGTGAGTTTGAACTTCAGCACTACTTTGAGAAACAGAAACTAATTACAAATAAAATGGTAATGTTCAAGTTGTCCTGAGTGTTCCCTTGTTTATGTTCCTTTATCCTATTCAACAGCCCGTTGGCTAAGGACTGTCATCTCTCCATCCTACAGGTGAGAAAACTAAGGATGGAGAGGGACAGGGAATCGGACTAAAGTTCTTTTGCCCCCAAATCCTTAGAAATCAAGTCTAGATCCGGCAGCTTTTACTGATTATTGCCCCCTGTTCTACAGATGGAGAAACTAATGCTTAGAACTTTTTGAGGGCTTTTCAGAGTCACACAGCTAGTCAGTGGCTATTCCTGCCCTCTTTGTTCAGGGAACAACCACCACTCCCTCTATTGGGTGGTCCTGACTATGGTTCAGGGTATCCAGGGATGGGGAGTTTGACCAATGGGAAGCCAGGTCCTAAGATCAGAAGACACCAGGAAAGCAAACTGGTCTGAATATAAAGGATGCACTGTGCCACCAGCCCTCTGCAAATTTATGCAGACCAGAGAAATACTGGGCTCTGCCTGCATACTTTTGGCAGTCAGAAAGACATGTGACCCATGGTATTTATAAGGAACAGACTGCCCACTTTCCTCTGGCCAGCCTGAGTAGCTATACTACCGTGGGATACCATTACCCGGGAGAATTTCAGATTAGACAGAGAAAAGTCAGTTTGGGAACAGACACAGCAGAAGCAGATGTAGTGCTTTTGTACCATTCCACACAATTCCAGGAAAGCTCTGCACGGAGGCCAAGAATGGCGGATTAACAATGGCTGAGAGAAAAATCCAGGCTGAGCTTTGCCTTCCCCACCCAGGCTTCTGGGCAGTGTGGGATGTTTTCAGTTTGATTCTCAAGATACCTGAGGAAAGCCAGGTGGGTTAGGCAGGCTCACCCTTGAATCCTGACTCCCCAAGTGAAGAAAAGGGCCCAAATATTCCAATGTAACCGAGCCTTAGTTTCATCTCTCATAAAATAAGACCAATCTCTCAAAGGGTTTCATAAACTCAATGAGATATTATAAAATTTCGTGCCCCAGGGCTGGTCTCTCCATCATTTTCCCTCTCCCTAAGACAGATCCTTCCCATCCCTTATGATGATGAAATGAACACACGGAGAAAAATCTAGCCCTTGTCTCAAATCATGCACATCCCTCAACCTCTCTTCACAAATGCTCTAGAGGGTACGCACAGGCTGTGCTGCCAACTGCCTTGGTGGACACTAATTTCAGGAAATGTACCAGAGTTCTCACTCCAGGTCACATCCTGTCTTACCCCAGACATAAATGGGTGTGGCAAGATCCCAGATGAAAATCAACTTTTGAACTGCAGCCGGTGCCCTTCTGCTTAAAGCAAACATATGCAAAGCCAAACCATCCAGACATATTGGAGCATCCTGAAGAAAGGGACTAACCCTCTAGCAGGAATCAGCCTTGTCGTGAGTGAAACACACTTCCTGGCTCAGTGGCTCCAGATTTCAACTCTTCCCATGTGCCTCTACATGGCTTCCTGAGATCCTCACCACACAGTGACAACCATGGCATCCAGGCAAGAAGGGAAATGGGTGAGGCTGCGGAAGAATTATATAAGCCTCCATTTTTTAAACAGGAGTGGGTATTTTGGGAAAGAACTGGCTGCATGAGTTGTTTAGCAGTCTTTCTGGATAGCCTGTGGGAAGTTGAAAAACAGTTTCCTCTCTGGGTCTGCGGGAAGCTGGGTTATTTAACACCACCAAAGAGGAATGAAGATGTCCAGGCTTGGCTGGACCAACAAAGGAGAGCATCCTGCAATGGAACAACGTGGACAGAGCTCGATCCTTCCTAAGTTCTAACCAGGCTCCCAAATGCAGGCCAGGAGGAAAGGTGTTTGTAAACCTTTCCCCAGCTGGCTCACTATAGCCAAATCCTTTCGTTAGCCACTATGTTTCCATCCAAGAGACAAAACTGATCAAGGATGACAAAGGCCTGCCTTCCCTTTTCCACATTAGACCCTACTAATCAATCACAGATCTCAGAGTCCATGAGTCCCCCAGTCTGAATTCTTTTTACCAGACTCCTGATACCACAGACAATAGTCAATGGGAGATGATACATCACCACTCTCCAGTCACTAGTGAACAACACACTAGCTGCTGTTTGCGTTGTGAGACTAACCTGCTGATGTCTAAATATTCCTACATGGCCAAGGGCTCTCTGTACCTTAGTATGCAGGGATTCTATTTAGCTGTAGAGTAAAACATTCATATTTGCTTGGAAAACTCACAAGTACTTAAAAATTTAGAGCATACAATAATGTCCGCATTAAACATGCCCACAAACATGCTGATCTTCTGGGAGTCCACGGTAAGTAAGTTGGCCTTTCTCAGCCTCTTTAAAGTTGGACATAGTCCTGTGTTTTGATCTGGCCAATGATATGTGAGCAGAAGTAGCATGTTTCCTATATGGAAGGTCATCATGGAATCTACCTTGTTTCCCCTCCACCTTGGTGATCATGGTAGCACATGCCAAGATGTAACTTCTAGTCAGGAGGGTCCTTGAGTAAATGTGATGAACATTTCTTCATTAATGACCCATGTTGAACATGATCAAAATGAGAAATAAAACTATTTTGCGTTGGGTTCCTGAAAGTTGGTAATTGTTTTCCCTGTAGCATTGCTTTGCTTAACCTGACTCCTACAAAATGTCTGCTGCCAGCCATTCTTTTGATCTTATCAACAACCTTTGCAATGAGAAACATGTTACTGTTTCCATTGTACATATAACATTTATGTATAAATAATGCATATAAATTACATCCAAACAATGCCTAGAAAAGTAAAACAATTAACTGGCCAACTAGTCATTAAAAAAAAAGATTTATATTCTCTGGTTGTGTAATTTTCACAAGAGATAGGATGTATCAGTAAGGTTCCACTGGAGATTAAAAGCTGACTCAACCCCCTTGCCTCTGTCTCCTGTTGTGGGTGAGGGGGTCCTGCACCTCACCTGAGCAGCACAGCAGAGATGACCCTATTAACAGGGGTGGGGGTGAATCAGCCAAGAGAACATGAGCCTGGGAGATCTGGCCCCGCCCCTCATCTGTCATGTGGTGGTGTGGGACTGGGAGAGGTGGCCCTTCCCCCTGCCCCTTGTCACCTGTGGCAGGTGAGAGAGATGGCCCTGAGGTTATAAGAGAGGGAGAACTGTCCCTGCCCCTCCCCAGCTGCAGCACTGGTACTTGGGAGAGTGACCCCTGCCTCTCCCCTGGGCAACACAGTAGAACTGGCCTTGGTGGTCCAGGTGTAGAAGAGCCTACCCTGAGGACATGAAAGCGGAGAACTGGCCCACCCCTTGTTCATTGCTGCAAGTGTTGAACTAGCCATGGCAATGCTGGAGGGCTCACCCTGGTGGTGAGGAGGGAAGGGAGGAGCTGGCAGGCTGACCAACCCTGCAACTACCCAGGCCCAGAAGCAGGGTTATGAGTTGGCCCACCCCCAACATCTACCCCATCCATTATCTATGGGAGCATGTGAAGGAGCCAGTCCTGCAGACCCAAAGCTTCACGATGTCCACAATACAGAGCAACAACAGGATCTACCCAAGAGGAGTCCTGGTGAGGGCCCAGCAGGGATAGTGTAGCAGAAACCAGAGGCCTTGAACCAGACCAATGACTCTTTGCAATGAACACTTACAAGTAAAGATATATGGACAAAAGTGTTTACTGCATGACTCACTGTGTTGCACTACAGTTTTCATGGAGAGATTTTTCCTTTTTGTCCTTTTCTTTTCTTTTTTTTTTTCTCTTAAATTTTATTCTATTGGTGGAGGTTGCTAGGGCAGAGGGAGGATATGAAGGGGTGGGGAACTGAATGGGATGGAGAGGCATGATGTGAAAGACACAAAGATTAAATAAGAAGAAAGTTTAAAAAAAGCTGACTCAACATCAAAATCATTTCTATGATAACCAAATACAACCATTAAAAAAATAAAGCCATAACTTACCACTGAAGCTTCCTAAATTAAGGATCACACCCTTCTTTACAATAGTCACCCAAACCCCCAGATCCAGCCATACTCTACCCCTGAATGTTCCCATCATCCTCTCTGCTTCTACTCACACTTTATTTATGGAAATTCTTTCTTCTATAAGCAGTGTACAATTATTTAAACCATTCTCTCCAGTTCTTTTCTCTCAAATAATAAGATACTACACATTCTAGGACAGTCTGCCCAATAGACTTCCATAGACCCTTCCAAGGTAGATATAATTATTACTATGATGATTATCATTTTAGGCACTGTTATAGTTTTAACTCCTTCTGACACAATGGCTTTCCATTTCTATTTCTACATAAATAGCTATATTGCAAATGCTTTACCTTCAGCCAACTTCATTATTTTCCAAAAGCAGACAGAGTAGATACTACACACATAAAAGCATAATAGATTTCTCTGCCTTTTCATCAGGCATATAAATATGTCAGCAATGAAACATTGAGAGGAAACTCTCTTTGATTTTTGTCTTGGAGGAAAGCGAACAGCCAGTTCCTAATCACAGGGACAAATTGGTTACCTGGTTTGTACATACTGTTGAGCTCTGGTTTGCAGATACACAGAAATGAAGTTCCTCCACCTACTCCCATCACTCCCCCTCATGGCCTGTCTGGAGGCTCCTCCCTACCCCCAACACCCATGCATGCAGGCTCGGATTCGGCTGAAGAGGAAGGTTAGGGTGTTGGAAAAGCAAGAATGCCCTTATTTCAGAGGGAGCTTTGAAAGCTTTCAAAAAATAAAGTTGTGCGATCTGGAGTGATCAGAGAAGGCTTCCAAGTGGAGGAGATACACCTTTACCTAGGCCCGGGAAAGGTGGCTCATATGAGTGTAATGGGAGGACTGGCCCGTGTGGAGCAGCCGTAGCTCAGACAGGAGGAAAGAGGAGCTGAGATCATGAGATTGGCAGAACTGCAGACTGCAGGAGATGAAAGCAGAGAGACTAGGAAATGTCTGAGGGGACCCAGCCACGCTCCCCTCTCTACCATTGAATATAGGGAGGACAGGCTTTAGGGTTCAGGGTCCTGCTCTGCTGGGAAAGCATGGAGGGGGTCAGTTATTCTCTCGTCTCTTACCTAGAGCAGTTCTGCAAACACATAGGGCTAGCTCAGCCTTAAAAGAGACAATGCCTTTTCACTGCAAAACCCCTGCAAAAGGGTCTGCTGGAGAAAGTCAGTGTGTCTCAGCTCACTTGGATTTTTAAGCATAAATTCCAGTGTGGGGGAATGTTGGAAAGAGGGCACCGGCAATGGAGTCATCCCAGGAAAAGTATTTATTCTCGCCTTTCCTCAGCCAAGGAAAGTTTCTGCTCTGGAAAAAGCACCTCACCATGCGCTAAGCTGTATGGCGAAGGTTAAAATAGAAATAAAGACGCGGTTCTGATGGCCCATCGTCCTGCTTTTAACTCTGCTGCTCCCGGGGCAGAGAATATTGGAATCTTGCTTTTCCTGCTTGCAAAGGCACATATTCCTTTAGGTTTCCAAACAATATCCTGCTTTTAAAAATATATACCTTTTGATTCTCTTTATTTAGAAGACCCTTATTTGGAAGATTTTTATCCCAGCTTTTCATTTTTTAAACTAAGAGACAAAGGAGAAGGAAGGGTGTAAGGAGGAGGACCAGCAGAGGAGGGAGGAAGAGATTGAAGGGAAAGGAGGCGAAATGAAGGAAGAAGGGGCAGGGAGGAGGGTGAGGGAGCACTCACTGAGAACTGCTTAATACCAAGTTACCATATTTAATCCTCATGGCCACGCTATCTGGAAAATACTCTCCATCTCATCTTTATAACTAAACCATTCAGAACAAGTCAGTGCCTGCTGCTGTAGCTATAAGCTCTTAAAGTTAAGGTTCACAGCCACTGATTGCATCTACTAAGGAGGACACACGAAACCAAAAGCAGATGTCAGAAGTCTGTTCTGTTGGTACAGGGACCTCCGTGCAGAGAGAAGACTCCCTGGTGGAGACTGATCTGGATGTCTCCTGAGATGGCTTTCATTGTCAACTTGACTGGACATATGATAACCTGGGAGATTACAGCTCTGGGTTTACCTGTGAGGGTGTTCCTAGAGGGGCTTAAATGCAGAGGGATGACCTACCTCTTGTGGGCATGGCCCTGTTCCCTGGACTGGGGTCCTGAGCTGAATAAAAAGGAATAAAGGAGAAAGTGAGGTGAGTGAACACAGTCATGTCTCTCTGCCTGGTTGGACTACTCTGGGACACCTCTCACTCCCTCCTATACCTCTCTCACATGGTGAGCTCTACCCCTTTGTAAGCCATGAGCCCAAATCAATGTGCATCCTATGAGTTGTTCTGCCCTGCACTTTGTCACAGCAATCAGGAGGCTAACTGTTCCCCAAAGTACATAGAGTTGTTGAACACATTTGTCCATGTCCACAGAAGGTATGGAAGAGCACAGCTTCCTGCTTCAGTCTTCAGATAGAAGAGCCTATCTATCACTAGAAACTACTTTCTAGAAAATGAAGAGAAAATCCAAGCAAAGCAATTTAAAAGCTGCTGACATTAAAAACCATTTAAAAAAAAAAGAAAAGAAAATCACCGTAAGCAGGAAACAAGAATAAACTCAACAATGAATCTCATTCACTGCCTCAATCAATATTCAGAATACACCACCTTGATGAAGCAAAGCAGAGATAAAGTCACAGACAGTAGCTTTTATAGCATAGATGGGAGGGACCACCTCAAGGGGATAGGAAAATTAAAAGTGTAGCACGGAATTTAGCTCTGCCCTCCCTGGGAGGAAAAAGCAGCTCAACTAACTTTGGGGAAAATACAGATTTCAAGTGTGCAGTCCCGTGGAATCATGCATGATTTTTGCTTCCTTATGTGTGCTGTTGGGCTAAGATGCCCAGAGCACACTTAAAGAACCATCTGAAGACCCTGGGAGGGAATGGCACCTGCTGAGGCAGCTGCATCTTCTTCTTTGAGGCCTGGGTAGTAGAAAGCAGATAGAGGAGGTCTCTAAAAGGTGGCAGAGAGGAGCTGGGACTCAGAGGACAATAGGAGATTGCCAAGAACACCAGAAACTTGAAGAGGGTCTTCTGGGGCAAAGCAGTCTGTCCAGGGCACCATCCCAGCTATGGCAGAGAAAGATCATCCAGGGACCAGGCTGAGCTGAGGCCAGCAGCTAGGCTGAGCCATACCCAATAATAAGCCTGCAAGTCTGGGCTTTACCCTGAGATGGTAGAAGGAAGGGGCTCAACTTTGACCAATAAACCTTGGCTTCTGGCGGCTCTGAAGCTGGAGCTGGATAGAGGCCAGGCAATGGAAGGGGCTTTCCCATCCCTATGAAGCCCAGACGCTACAAGGTTTAAGTGGGAGAAAAACAAACAAATGCAACGTTCATAGTCTCCCATTATTTCCAAAAGACAGATGCATGAGTAGAAGAAAAACTAACCATTCACTAAAGAAGGCAAAAGGCAATGTGATGCCATGGAGCCTTTGCCATTTCAGTGTGACTCTAGGGCAGAGATGTCCCTGCTCAGCACAGATCCTAAGAAGCCATAATTGGCATCTGAGCTCCCACCACCACCATCTCTAACCCTCTTCCATCTCAGCATCTGAACCTTTCAAGATACAGAGTTGTGGTCATTGCTTGGCCTCTGCTGTGTTTATGAACGTTTTCATTCCAGCATTTTCCCAGCCTAATAAATTAGGACTAATGAGTTGCTTTCCTGCTACATTAAAAAGGACATGACTGCATGTTTTTCATAAACATGTTTAACCATAAATCTGCTTCATCTGATCGGTGAGCCAATTCTGCCTGCAGAAAAATATGAGATTCTTCCAACAGAGCTTAAAATATCAAATGTCCCTGCGAGTGACAGTAACAAGAGCAATGACAGAAGCCACTCCTATTTACCAATGATGTTAATTTTCTTCCTGCTTCGCACTGTATATGCCTCAATGCATGTCTTGACAGCAAGCCCACATGCAGGTGATGCTGACTCTGCTTTGCAGGTAAGAGACCTGAGCCCCAGATTCAGAGCCATGCAGTTGATGGACAACACAACAGGCTTTAGTCCCAAGATTATCTCCAAATTCCCTGCTTTTCTACACCAGCTTGTAATACAAATAGGAGACTGTGGTGGCTTAATTTTAGTGGTCAGATTTATTGGAGTGAAAAATGCCTAAAGCATTAATGCATGTACCTTTGAGTGTCTCGGTCAGGACATTTCCATAGAGGATTGACTGAGAAGGGAAGAGCTGTCCCGATTGTGGGGAGCACCATCCAATGGGCTACTGTCCCAGGCTAAATAAAATGCAAATATGAAAAAAGCAAGTTGAGCACAGGCATTTCCTTCTCTCTGCTTCCTGAACCACAGAAATGTGGGCAAGCAGCAGCTGCGAGCTCGTGCTGCCATGCCTTCCCTATTATGATGGACTTTATCTCCTCAAAACTTGGTCCAGAATAAGTCCTTATTCCCTTAAGTTGCTCCATGCCAGGAATATGGTTATACCAGCGAGAACAGCAATTGATACAGGGAAGTGTTAAGAGGAACCTGCAGAAAGGACCTCCAAGCCTCTGTTTGAAACTAGCCTCAGGTGATTATAAGGAAAAGCATTTAAGTGGCTCCCAGATGCTGGCTATGCAGGTAATCATAACATAGAGGAACACTCTACTCTTGATGGATTTGCCAATGCTGGCTACCAACAACTCTGTTTAAAGCTGTGGTTGGAATGAAATGAAAACTGTGCTGCTGTGAGCCTCTGATCACCGGTACAGGGTACTGGGCACTCAACAATGCTGGTCAAATAATGCCAGAGAAATCTAGGTGATTGTGGGCCATGGTGATGGTTGGTGGATAGTGAGTGAATGGGCAGGAGGCTGAGCAGGCAAAGGGATGGGTACACATAATTGAATATATTGTTAGAGAGGTAGCCAGATGAATGGATGGAGGTGATGCTGGGTGGATGGACAGAAGGAAGGAATGAAGGAAGGAAGGAAGGAAGGAAGGAAGGAAGGAAGGAAGGAAGGGAAGAGAGGGAGGGAGATTAGGTTAGTGGAGAGATTAGTGGGTAGTTAGATGGACAAAGAACAGACAAGTTCTCCAGAAGCCAAGTCACTGAGTCATTTTAAGCACAAGTTTTAAAGACCCAGATGACTCAAGAAAGAAAAAGGGGAGTTGTTTTTTCAACCCAAAGCTAATCTTAGCCAGATCTAAACAGAAAACAATTTTAAGCTATTTTATTTAAGCTGTATTATTTATTTCAGTCATCTTATTAAGGTAGGTCACAACACTTATCACAATGTCATATATCCATATTACTATTAAGAGAAACAAACCCGGGTTTGGGTGTAGCTCATCCTTCCTAGAATATGCAAGGTCTAGGTTTGATCCAAACACCTTCCCCTTTCAAAAAACTGAAGACAAGAGAGAGAAAACAATCCATCCATTTGTGGGACACAGAATTCTCTGATCCCCTACTAGGCTCTCAGCACCTGGACTGAGGGTAGCCATATAAACCAACACACCAGTTTCCCCCATGACAGTTTCATAAGGCAGTTCAGTCTGGGTAGACAATGCGTCACTGGGTTTCCTTCTAATTGAACAAGGAAATATTCTGCTGCAACATTCCTTCTCAGAGTGATTCAAATCCCGACTATATGACATGAATATTTCCTCCATGTAATTAAATAGCATTTTATGAGATTTGCAATGGCCACAGACTATTGCACTGAATGGAGGCAGGACAATAGAGTTAACCTTTCCCCTACTGCTGGGCATTTGGGAATTTCTAAGTTTTTTTTTTATTATGATCATCACTCGATTAAAAATATCTTGTAGATGAAACTTTGCATTCTTCCCTGGGAAGTTTTTAAAATTGAAGTCCCAGGGACTGGAGAGACGGCTCAGCAGTTAACAGCACTTGCTGCTGTTACAGCAGGCTTGAGTTTGGTCTCCAGGACCCATGCATAGTGGCTCACAAGTCTAGCTCTAGGGGATCGGATACCTCCTGGCCTCCTCAGGTACCTACACTCACTTGTGCATATGTACACATAAATTTTATGCATAATTAAATCTAAATATTTTAAAATCCATTGGATCAATTTAAATTCTAAAATTAAAATATAAGAATGGCATGGCTGTATTATATGACCTGCTCAAGTCCCCTCACCTGGCTGCAGATGAGACATTGAAACACCTCACTAGTTTGCCCTTGCATCTTTATTCACTAGCATTCACATGTATTGGTGACATTCTATCATATTTCTCTGCATTTTGAACAACTGGGTATGTTGACAGTTGAATCAGCTACAGTTGTTAGTGAAATAAGTTCTTGCCTCTACTACTCATCTCTTGTTTGTTGCAAATCACCCAATTCTGTAGTTGACTTATTCATTCATGCCTTCCTGTATGTTCTTTCATTTCAGCCTGATAACTCTTCCCTTAAAGACCTGACTTTCTTTATAATAGAGTCCATAACAGATGTTTTCAAACTCCGCTCTTGTTTCCTCTGGTGATTCTGCTGTACTGTTTCTTTGTTCAATGCTGCCACAATGACTGGCTTTCCCATTGCATAGCATGCACACAGCTCTGGGTTTGGTTTTGAGTTTTCCAATTTATCCATCCTGGGTGATACCACTTTAACCACATCTTGTGTTTCCTGGCAATGGTGTAGACAGATGCTCTGTATCCCATTACTGGCTCTGTGGATGCTATCAGAACCCTGCCTATAGAAGTGAGGTGGAATAGGAGGCTGATCTTGACTGGTTTAGGAGACACCTAGGGCATTGATGAGGCACAGTTATGAATGTGCCATGAGAGTGTTTCCAAAGAGTATTTATTGGAGGAGAAAGAATACCCTGAATGTAGGTAGCACCATTCCATAGGCTGGGGTCCCACACTGAAAAAAAGGGGGGGAAATGAGAAAGCCAGTTGAGCACCAACATTCCCAGCTCTCTGTTTCCTTGTCTGCAGAGAGGTGAGCAGGCAACTTACCTGATATCAGCAAGATATCACCTATCCCAGAGGTGAGGTACCCTGGCCACAAACAGGTGTGTACAAACGTCAGTACAACAGCCATGAACTGGCAGAAGCAGCAAAAAAGATATGCAAACTAGAGGCCACAGTTGGGATTAGAAACTCCACAGCCATTTCATGGGCTTGGATCCTTTAATACAGCCTCTAAAAGTGATGTTATCCTATCCCCAAACACTAAGCAAGTGGCTTTGGTGATAACACTACAATGAACACTGGTCTAGGTGTGTCAAGCTGCAGTCTTCAGACCACGTGCACCTAGGGATAACTGAAAGGAGCCTAAAACAAGATCACAGACTTAGTTAACACATTATGACATAAAAATTGATTGCACAGTTCTCAAGCATAAACTTTGTAGATGCTATGCCATGATTGTCAAGTGGCTGAACATGCCTAAGTACCTTATCCTACACCAAAGAAAGGCCTTCAACATAAGCATCCAGGTTTGCTCAGAAGTTTTTAAGAAGAAGGGGACTTGGTATGTAATGTGGTTAGAATGCCCCCCAAAACAAAATTCATTTCAACAGTGATGAAATGTAGGATGATAAAGGGTTAGGCAATGTGGGCTCTCCTCTTACACACCCCCTGTGAAGGAACTAAGGACCTACTGTAATGTAGATCTTGGGAGAGAGATTTTCAAATCCTGCTGCAAGCTCTTGAGACTTTTTGTTTTGTTTTGCTTTGCTTTTTTTTTTTTTTTTTTTGTAGCTCAGACTGACTTCAAACTCAAGATTCTTGTTCTTTAACCCTCTGGGTGTTAAGATTATAGGTGTGTGCCACAATGCCCAGCTTGAGGTTAATCTGAACAGTGGGAATTTTTTAATCCTTCCTAGGATATACTTACTGGAAATGGGCAGGCATCACTTGAAAAGAAAACTGGACATGAGCAAATGAGCAAATGATGGAGTTCCAGAAATATTTGGTGACTGAATGAGCAAATGTACCCTTAGTTCCTCTTTCTTGGAAGAAAACTCTTCTCCTGGGTCATCCCATACTACAGGGAGAGCTTTTCCCTCAGAGCACTCACAATGGTTCTCTGCAGAGAGCGTTTTCCAAAACCAAGATCCTCGAGCCCCTAAAGACACTGTCTGAGTTTTACAATGCAGGGTGAGCATGTTACCATGAAGGAAGTGATGCTCATGTTCCACTGACCACACCTGTATTCGTGAATGTATCAGAGCAGTTAAGGTCAATTGTCTAGGGGCATCTGACAAATGCTGAGAATACAACCATTAGTAGATGCAATAAGAACAGTCGTCACATGGCACCTGCATTGTACGCATGCCGAGCTCCTCCTTGTGAATGTCACGGGGTGTTCTGTTGGCTAGCAGATGCATTCTTCAGAATCTGCCTTTGCCGCACCAACACCTCTCATCAGCTGTAAGTAAATACACACTGGAGAATATTCTACCAACCAGAATTTGAACTTTTTTAAGGCATCAGATGATACTTAATTTCCAGGCTACAGACATGGCTCAGTAGATAAAGTATTTGCCATGAATACATGAGGACCTGAGGGTAATATCCAAGGACTCAAGTTTAAAACATAAAAAATGAAGCCAGGCACAGTAGTGTATGGGGAAGATAGAAATAGCAGGATCCCTAGGGCTTAATGGCCAGCCAGCATAGCCAAATCAGCGATCGGGAGACTGTGTCTCAAAAAATAAAGTGGAGAGCAACCAAGGAAGACACCTGACATTAGGCTCTGATTTTTACATGTATGCCACATTCACTTGCACAAATATGTGCACACACACATACACACACAGCAGCAATAGTGGTGTTTCTTTTACTGTTGTTAAGCGGATTTAATTAAATAATAGCTCTGTGGCTCAGAATCAGTCCCATGTTAAAAAGTGGGAAAACTGGCCCACGATGACTCAAACAAAAGCCCTTATGTGAAAAAGCAAAACCAGACACTAGTGAGTGAAATAAAATGGAGAGACAAAGTGTTTCCCACTAAGCCCACCATCAGAGAGTTAAACTTCATGTTGGCTGTTTGGGTTTTATTCAAGTTAGATTTTTGTTTGTATATCATTTGTAAATTTGTTTTAGAGTTAAGATTGTATAAGAACTTATATAAGCTAAAGGATTTGTACCTAGTCTTATGTTTACACACATTTAAATAATATAATAATAAAGGTAGCTTGAGTCAACACCAGGCATCTTTGGGAATGTTTTCCCGTATAAAGAGGCTGTATGCTGTAGGGGTAAGAGCAACACTGGTCCTGACCTGATAAACCACAGCTTAACCACCAAGGCAAAGGCAGCAACAGGCTGGTAAACTCACTCTCCAAACCTTTAACTGGTTCCGGGCATGGCTGGGCTTGGGAAGAACCTGCCTTGGTGGGTGATTTTTAACCTGAAAAGAAGGTCTGCTTGTTTGTAAGTCCTCTTTGTAAATATTGTCCCGGGTTGGGCAGGAAGGGGCAGGTTTTCAAAACACCCATAATCATCATCTTCTGTGTGTTCCTTCTGCCTTGGATCTGACTTCCAGAATGCAAACAGCCCCTAGCAGGCTTGCCAGGCAGTGAGTGAGAGAGACCAGCCTTCTCTGGGGCTGATGGGATCTCTGATTTCTATCAGGGTTCAAAGCTTGTTCTTTGTGCTGTTTAGGGATAAATCTACCTCTCCTGCTTTACTATGGTGTGGGAGATGAGGGGAGGAGAGGTGTAAATACAGGAATTGAAGCCTTTGTGAACGCAAACCCTTAAGGGGGGAAGCATGCAAGACCAGGGCTGCCACGGTGGCTGTGCACACAGCCAGAGAACTTTTCCCCAGCCTTGGCTCCTCTGAAGACATGGCCTTGTTTCCTCCTAAGTCAGAGAGGCATTGAAATCCTTCCAACAACGATGGAAGCAACAGCCAACCTGGCCCTTTTGCTTGTCCCTGGGTTCGGGTACTAAGGTGAGAATTTGTGCCAGTTTGTTTTCAAGTGGAGCGGAGATCTTGGCTTTATCATTAAAGGGAAGCACCTACTCTGACATCAGAATCTTTCCCCAGGTTTTTAATGTGCACCTGAAGTGAAAGAAAAAAAAACACCACCCAGGAATCTATTGGGAAAGATATGTGTGCTTCAAGCAAGCCTGATCATGCCTGAAAATTGGCCTTGGGATAGTTAGAAAGAATTGGTGAAGAAACCTGGTCTCCTCAGCCTCCTGTCAGAGCTGGAAGGAGCCCAGAGGTAATGTAGCACAAGTTGTTCTTTCATAGTTTGGGGACAGATTTAGAAAAGTTACCTATCCCAGCTCATACAAGCACTTAGTATTGAAGCTTAAAATATTAGACTCCTGACCCCTACTCCAGGAATCTCCCCTGAGAACCACAATTGCATCTTCCACACAAGGAGCCACAGTTAACACATTCCCTGGCTAAGTGGCAACATCATTTATAATCACGGTCCTCAGAAGGCACTGCCTTCTCCAGCAAGATGCAAGATAAGAAGATCAAAATGCTTTTAGACAAAAAAAAAATCTTGGAGATGGTGAGATATCTTAATGATAAAAGGTAAGTTTGTGTGCAGTCTTGACAACCTGAGTTCAAACCTTAGAACACTTGCAATTGACTCCACAAAGTTGTTCTCTGACCACCATACATGTATCCTACCCCAACACGCATGGTGAAACCAATGCAACAATAACAAAATTTTGTGAGAAAGAGAACTCTTGAGATTCAACTAATTCCAGAGATATAATTTGCAGGTCAGAGATATAATTGATCCACAACAGGAAAAAAAAATGATGAAGACGCAGAGAGAAGATTTGTGGATCTGGAGCCCAAGAGAGTCCCAAGATTGTACACCACACCTCTGGTACCTCACAGATTAGCTTTGAGCCAAGATCATAGGCTGGTTGGAGATCAGAATGAAATGATGAATGCAAATGCTTATCCAGTGTTCTGGTAGCTACCACCACCATCACCATTACCACTACCATAGAATGGACTCCATAGGCTCATATATTTTCTCTCTACATCAATGTAACAGTAACTAAAACAGAAGTTGGTACCAGGAGTGGGGTATTGATGTGATAGTCCTGACCATGTTTTGCTTTGGAGGAATATGGAAGACTTTGGAACTTTGGATGAGAAAAGTGGTTGAACACTGCAAGTGTGATTTAATGAACCCTTCTAGTAGGGGCATGGAAAACAGTGCTGAGAGTGACATAAATTATGAGGGCCCAGCTCAAGAGGTTTCAGAGGTGAAGAATACTAATAAATAGCCTAGAGATATTTTGGCAAAGAATGTGACTACTTTTTTCCTTTGTCCTAAAATCCTCCTGAAGCTAAGTTAAAGAGTTTTGGGTTGATGGCATTGAAAGAGAAGATTTCTAGACAGCCTATTATTGACTCTATTGTGTGGTTATTAGTAATTGCACTTGTGCAGATAATGAAATGGAGCAAGTGGAACAAAGAGAAATATAAAATATATAGTTTCAGGAGTAGAGGAGTACCAGGAAGTATAATGAGTCCAATTTCAGAGCTCATGATACAGCTATAAGCCATTGGGGGCCAGGGAGTAGAATGTGGTGCTTTGAATAAAACTGGATCCCATAGGCTCATAAATTCAAATGCTTGGTCACCATGGAATGGCACTATTTGGAAAGATTAAGAAATGTGGCCTTGTTGGAGGAAGTGTGTCAATGGGTGTAGGCTTTGAGATTTCAAAAGCCTATGCAAGGCCCAGTCTCTCTCTCTCTCTCTCTCTCTCTCTCTCTCTCTCTCTCTCTCTCTCTCTCTCTCTCTCCCTCTGCTTGCTGCCTGTGGATCAGGATGGAAATCTCTCAGCTACTGCCCCAGTGCTATGCCTGTCTGATTTCTGCCATGATAATAATGGACTAACCCTCTGAAACTAGTTATAAGCAAGCCTCAAATTAATGCTCTGTCTCACAAGTTGCCTTGGTCACGGTGTTTCTTCACAGCAATAGAACAGTGTCTAAGACATTCACCATCACCACAACCATAGCCACACCAACATCATTCCCACTGCCACCACTACTATCACCGCTATACAGTCACCATTACTACCACTACTACCATCACCGACATGGGATTGTCACTACCATAATCATTATCACCGTCACTACCACCACTGCCTTTATTACCTTGTCTCTCTTCCAGGACACTTTGTACTGCAATAATTTTCTTCTGTTATGATTCCTCTGCTTTAATATTTAAATAAGTCTGAAAATTAAACCTTCTTGGTTTGGCATTTCTTAACCCAGCGCCTACAACTCTAGGTCCAAACTGGACAAAATACATCCCACACATCTGCCAGGTACGTAACACCCCTGTTTGGTCCTTTGGTGACCAGCTCAAGGTAGCATACACACTCATTCTAGACAATAGCACTATCCTTCTGGCCTCCATGCAAAAAGGTGACCGGATCTAGGCACCTGTGGCTCTAAGAGAAGTTCTGTCCAACCTTGTAGGATACCAGGTAATAAAGTCTGCTTATATCACCGTCTAGGAGACTACTCACCTTTTGATTCAGCAGAGAAGGTGAGAGCCATCTCTGGCCACTAACTGAGAATACAAGACTGACAGAAGAGAGAGGAACAGTTACAATCTAACTGGGGACTCAGTCTCTTGGTTTGAGCTCTGGGAGGAATCAACAGAGAACAGCAGTGTCCAGCAGCCATTCTGCAGAAGATATGTATGCCATGCACATTCCAAGTGGTTCATCCCTGCAACAATGCCTTTGCAGAGGTGCAAGCACAGATCGTCTCCTTCCTAGGAGTGCTTCTGCCCTATGAAGAGTAGTCAGGAGCCTTTCTGCTGCTCTCTTCATCCCAGTCAGGCCCAGCCAAGAACATAGCTACCATGTTGGAATGAACAACCCACTCAGTTAGTTGCCTTTTCTTCAACTCTAGCAAGAGCTTGCTCCAGGAGCAGCACTTCCAAGGCATTGTCTCCTTTAACTCTCAGTGACCAAAGAGGCTGTGACTATGACTGCTCCCTATTTAACAGGAATGACATCTTTCATTGACAGTGACTCAGGCCTTTATGTGCAGTTCACAAGCCCTGGCAATATACCACAGACTGAATGCTTAAGTCCCTCTAAGACATATGTTGAGACCCTAACCTTCAAGCTTAGGCATTACTGCCTATGGGAGACAACTAGGCAATATGTGTGAAGCCCTCATGAAAGGAATTAACACCCTTACATAAACACCCTGGGAGATACAGTCTCTCTTTCTTCTCCCATATGAGAAATATAACCAGAGAATGGTTGTTTACAAGCCAGAGATGGCCCTCATCAGAGGCCCCATGCTGCCATCCTGACCTCAGACTTCCAGCCTCCAGAAGTGTAGAAAGCCAATTTCATCTAAAGTCACCCAGTACTTTATTATGCAGCCAAAGTAATGAAGACAAGGGCTCTGAGAGAAGATGCCAATTCATTTTTTTCTCATTTCTCTACCCAAACAAGGCTTGTTAGAATCCCTGTACATGAAAAAAATGGGAAAGTAGGCCGTCAGTAACTGTACCCATTTCAGAACTCTAACACAGGGTCTCTGACTTGAAATCTGAAGCCATCTTGATCACATCCCAGGACAGACATGTGGACATGTGAGGAAGCTCCCAGAACAAGTGCCAAACCAGAAAGATTTATTTCAGTCATCTAAAGATTCAGAGAAAAGCAGTGGGAACTGACCTAGAATCACTGGAAAGTGATGTCACTATTCTAGCTAGCCCACACCCCATGGTCATTATTTTAAAATGATGAAGCCAACCATGAAATGGTGCTGGTGTTGGAGCTGTGCCCCTGTCAACATCCGGTGCGTGGGCAGGCCCCTGGGGGCCATACTGCTGATGCAGTGTCAGGGCAGAAGCTGCCTTCCGGTGGGGTTGGTGTGCCTGGCCGGAGTCAGAGTTAGGGCACTGAAAACGGTGAAGGGACCACTGGACTTTCTATGTTCCCTCAGGATCTGTAGCTGAGATTCTGGGCATGTAACCTCCCATCCTGCCTTGCTACCACACTTGTCCCACATATCCCAAGGAGATGAGCTGGCAGCTAGATGTCATAAGAAATGAACTCAAGGCCATGTTGGCAGAATTAGGGCTTGGGCAGATAACAATGCAATGTGACATGTCACTGTACCCAGTGTCAAAATATGAGAGTGATTCTGTCTACTGGAGAGAGGTGACCTCAGAATGCCTCTCCTCCTCCTACCTTCCTGCCTTTCTCAACAACCATCTATTTCCTAATGCCACTTTGTGATTTCTCCCAACAAGAGGCAGAATCTAAATTTCCTCTTTATAGAAAGTAGCCTTGTTTCAGCCAAAATGGAAGGTAAGAAGGAAGAAAGCTTTAGTCACTTTTTGTTGCCTTGATAAAGTACCATGACAAAAAGTAACTTATGGAAGAAAGAGTATTTTGGTTTACAGTTCTAGGGGGATAAAGTCCATCGTGGTGAGTGGGCTCACGGTGGGCCAGCATGGCAGCTGGCAGCAGGCATGGCAGCTGGAAAGGGAAGCTGAGTGCTCTCATCTTCAAGTGCAATCATGAAGTAGAGAATGAACTCGAAGAATAGCCAGGCTTTAAACTCTCAAAGTTCTCTTGTGACCTATTTCCTTTAACAAGGCTGCACTTCTTAAATCTCCCCCAAACAGAGCCACCAACTGGAGACCCAGTGTTCAAATGCCCAAGTCTGTGGGATCATAGTCCTCATTTAAACCAGGAGACGATGCATTCTGCTTCCACCTCATAGAACTTTGTCAGTCACCATGGGGATAAATCCAGACTCATCTGTTGATAATGAGAGATTCATGGTCCCATCACCCTCTTCCCCTCAGTAGATAGCTGACTCTAAGGCCAGACATGTAGATGAGGCTGTCCTAGACCAACTAGCTCCAAGCTGTCTGCCAACTAAATGTAGACCTAAGAGCTCATTAGGAACTGAAAACACTGTCTTCATCAGTAAAACCAGCTGGCCAATCCACAGACTGAAGGCATGATGGCTGTTTAAACCATTGACCAGGGGGTATGCTTTATTACACAGTAGTAGTATACATTGAGAAAGAGTACCTCATAGAGTCAGGGAATGCCTCATAGAGGAGAGCAGATGCTTAGAGAGGGCCAGGAGGGTCAGGAGTAAAGAACAGTGGATTGTCAAATGTCTGGTTAAAGAAAACAGTACATAAACCAGGGGGAAATGGCAAAAAAAAAAACAGCTTTATGTCCAAAGGTACGTGAAGAGCCCCAGTGTAGTCCTAGAATCCAAACTGGAAGAGAGGGGTGGCCATACCTGTACCAGATGATGGAGAGAAAAGGGATTCTACCCAGCTGTGAGATGCTTTCCCATTGATTCCCAGACCTCTGACCCAAAAGCCTCAATTTATCAGGAGCCAAGGCAATGCATTTTCTCCTGTGCTGAGGTCTGAAATATTTCAAATATGTCCAGAGACAGTGGAGATGTCAACTACCATGCAAGTTTCCTCTCTGGCTCTGATAAAAAGGTTTTAAAACTGTGATTAGCACAGACCCTTCAAGAACATGCATGCCCGTGACAGAATGAGGAAGGAGTCCCAGTGTAAGATGAGAAGACGAGGAAGAAGTACTAGGATAAGATGAGTTTCCCAGGATTTGGGGTGGAGGGTGGAAGCAGGGTTGTTTGAAACAATGGCTTCCTATACCACACAGCACACCTCAAAAACTAAAAAGAGCAAAGAACTCCAAGATCAGTGGGTGATTTCAACCACCTCTTCCACCATTTGTGAATTAAATCCAACATAAATCCACCATCTCCCAAGAGACCGCCAATGATGCTTAGAGCTGTGACTCCTGAAGTCTTGGACAAAGGTGAGAGGACTGTGTGTGGCCTCTGAGGAGGCTGATGAGATACCTAGGGAAGGCCTATCCAGCCAACTCTGCAGAAGGAATTCATGGCTCCAAAACTAGGCAGCCAGCGCCCCAGCACACCACAGTCTAATCCTCACTTGGCTAACCCTCAGAGAAGCATCACTGGAGGCTGGCCCCAGCCTTCACTCCCAGACATATCCAGGCTTGGTCTGCTGAGAGGCAGTCACTGAAGTTGGCCCAGATGGTCAGATCAAGTGTCTGCCTGAATTCCTACTGAGCTAGCTTTATCGCATTCCTGTTATCTCTATGCTGCTAACCGGATCAAATGTACTCTTCCTGGCAGCGCAAATCAGTGGATAAAGGAAAGATTGTTCGATAGAATTGTGCCGGGCTAGCAGGTTAGTAAGTTGAAGGGATAATGGAGTTAGCATATCTTCTTGCACCATGAACTGAAAGGAATTCCAGGCAGGTCAAAGAGCTTAAAAATCAGCTCATGGATCACCAGGTAATTCTAGAATTTTCCTTGGTAAAAAAGATCAAGATGCAACTAACTGATAGGTTGGGCTGCATGAAAATATTTCACATATCATATTTTAAGTGAAAAATAGAAAAATTTATAGGCATTGTAGACATTATAAGAAAAATGTGAATACCTCATAAGTGAACATATAAAAAGAGCTGATGACTTGAAAATGATTTTCAAGCTTATCAGCAGTAAATAAATACAATCATGTGTTTGCAAGCAATAAGTAAATATCGCATGATTTTCACCTACTAACATGAATTTTTAACTTTAGTAAGATGGACTGTTGGTGAACCTGGAACTGTTAGCAGTGATGGTGTAGATTTGAATAAATATTTGGAGATGCCTTAAAAGAGGAATCAGAAGTAGCCAAAAACTTTGACCTATTCCATCTCTAGGAATTTTTCCCATGTGAATATACCAAAATTGAGGGAAATGCAACATAGCTCTCCTAAATCTTTTATAATGAAAGAGTTAGCAAGGAATTTAATGCCCTTAAAAGAGCAATTAAACTGATGATTTTTAAAATTGAGACAAAAAACTTAAAATCATGTATATGCAAGTTAAAGTTACATCAATGCATTATAAAATGTCCTAATAACACCAGAAAATTATTCATCAAAACTCCTACAATGGCTCTTAGGTGGTAGAGCTAGATTTTTTTTTGCTGTAATTGTGCCGGTTGGTTGACACAAACCTAAACATATTTGGAAAAAGGAGTCTTGATTGAGAAAATGCCTCCACCAGATTTCCTACAAACAAGACTTGGGGGCATTTTCTTGATTAAAGATTGATGTGGGTTATGCAGACACTTCGAGCTGTCTTTCTAGCCATCCGCCATGGTGGGTGGATGAAAGACCCGAACTAACATGGGGTTAGCTCGCTAAACAACTATAATAAAGCCTCGTGCAGTTTGCATCAAAAAAAAAAAAAAAAGATTGATGTGGGAGAGCCCAGCCAGCAGGGAGTGGTGCACCCCTTGGCAGGTGGTCCTCAGTTGCATAAGAAAATAGGCTGAGAACGCCATGAGGAGCAAGTCAGTAAGCAGCATTCATACATGGCTTCTGCTTGAGTTTCTGCCTCCAGGTCCCTCATTGAATGTGACCAGGAGCTGTAAGCTGAAATAAACTCTCTTCTCCCCAAGTTGCTTTTGGTCATGATATTTTATCAGAGCAATAGAAACCTAAGTAGGATATACACATAGCTATGGGGTAGTATTATTTATATAGTAGGAACCTATTAATTATGCACACATATGCAACATTCATTTACGAAATTAATCACATGTCCTTCCTGGTCACCTAGCTCCCAGTAGTTGCTTCTTCCTCCACAAACTTTTAAATCAGATTGATTCAGTACAGTATCCAGTAGATACCCCTAAATATTAGTAAGTAAGTAGATGAATAAATGACTTTGTGAGGAAATGAAGGAGTAAATGCATTTTCTTTCAACTCGGTGGCTTTAGAATCTGGAAATGTTTTGACGTGGCACACTTGGTAATGAGATCATATTTTCTTACAGACATGAAAAATCTCTAGCCTCAGGGTCCCTTCTGCCTGTGGCTCCTTTACTACACCAGCTTATTGGTCTGTCTTTGCCCAGGATGCGCATCCCTGATCAAGAGACAAATTGTAACTGTGTTTGTTAATGTTCAAATAAGCATCGGTTTCCTCAAGAATGAAGGCACCTCCCGTGCGTCCCTCACTCCCCTCATTGTGTCTTTTATGAGCACATATTCTCATTTCTTTACGATGCGCCCTACTCACTTCTGCCACTACCTCAGGGTTGTAATAAGAAGTGGTAATCTGGTTTTGTGTCTTCCCTGTCTGCTGTGCAGTTGATTATTAAATACCTTTAGAAGAAAGGGCCTAATCAGACTCCCTATCTCGTGGTTTTATCGAGCTCCGTGACAGCAACTCAGAGCTTTCAAACCCATTAGGTTTTTCAGTAAACAGGTCAGACTGATAGATATGTGGGTGGCTTATCACACCCCTAGAGTGGGACACAAAGCACACACTAAGAGTCCTATGATAAGAGTTTCTCATCCAGAATTCGGTAGTCTGCTTGTTCATTTCCTGGCTGTCTCCAATGGAGTGTCTCTTGAGTTTCAGGCTCTTAATCAGAGCTCTCCAGGATAAAAAAAAAAAAAAAAAATGGGAGTACCACTGGCACACACTAGCAGCCCTGGAGCTCACCACAGCTCACCATTTATGACCCACTTTACCGTTCTGAGAGTGATCAACAAAGAAGATAACCCAAATCTCTGCTTACTTGCTTATTTTTGTGAATAATGATAATTATAACGAAAATAGTAATAATGATAAATTGCAAAATAAAATCCCACAGTATTTTAAATAAAGTGGTTTTTTGTTTCATTTTGAGCAATGGATAATGCTGTTGAATTTTCAGGGTTCCTTGCTTCATCAGCCTAGTGTATACATGTCTATTCCAAACCTTCTTCGGTTTTCCCAACACACTTCCATGCTAGAGTTGCCAGGACCTCTCCTCCTCCATCAGCCTGTGTTCAGTCCACCACCAAACAATGTTGGTTGTATCCTGAACGCCACTCAGATCCATCCACACTCTTTCTCCCCATCTCAGACCTCATTATTCTGTCCTGACCCCCAGCCTCCTAACCTCTTGGGCCTCTTTTCTTGCTAACCATTGCCTGTCAACACCCACCCCTATTCACACAAATCTGCTGAAAGCTACCAGAGGGATCCTTTTAAGACAAAAAATAAAGCTTTCCCTACTCGCACTTCTACCTCTACCAGCCACCTACAGCCAGATTCCCTGACCATTGTCCCACCTAAGATCTTGCACTTTTGATTCAGGTCACTGACCACAGAAGTGTCTGCACTTGTGCTGTATGCTGCTTCCCTCTCTGGACCACACTGTCTCTAGCCACACACAGCTGGGAGGTGGAAGAGATGGAAGAACCGACAGGGTAGTTGAGATGTGCCTTAAGTGAAAGATACACATTAATTTTGAGGCAGCTTGACATGCATACACACACACACACACACACACACACACACACACACACACACACACACACGTGCGCGCGCGCGCGCATGGAAGCCAGAAGTTGATGTTGGGTGTCAGTCAACTAGTCTTTACCTTATAAATGTTGAGAAAAGTTCTCTTACTTGAACCCAGAGCGTTCCAGTTCAGTTAGTCTAGCTATCCAGCCTGCTCTGTGAATCCCCTAGAATCCTCTATTTCGTCTTTCTAAGTGATAGCTGGGATTTGTCACCCAGCATCTATGTGGATGCCGGAGCTGTGAGCTCTGGTCCCCATGCTTATGACACAAGCACTTTACCTGCTGAACCATTTCCCCAGTCCCATAAAAAATTGAATTTTGCCCACTCTTTTCACTTTAAAGGATGGCTAGAACATTCTGATTCTCTCTATGGCTCCCACAGTACTTCCATGGGACAACACTGCTATGGACAGGCATCTGTGTAACCTCTGTGCTATTGTGAGCCAACTCTGTTGTCCTGCCAAATTAGTCAACTTAGGTCAAGTAAGCAACGGATACATTTTGATTGAAAAGACACTCCATGGCAAAGGTAGAAGCTGAGCGTCACAAGAAGTTTTGAAAAGTCAGGAAAAACTTTAAACATCATCAGAGGCTACACGATGAATACACTGCCTGGTCCTGATGCTGGACACAGAAAACCAGAGTTCCTCAAACAGTACAGGGGATATTGTCAGGCAATTGAGATAAATGTAGAGCTTCATGGTTCTGGTGCCAGTGAGTAGGGCTGAGTCTGTGAGTCTGCTCTGAGCTGTAACAGTTAGCCTCTCCATGGGAATTCTGGAATGCACTGGCTGCTAGAAATACCACAATCTTTGCCTGAGCCACCTGTACCCTAGGAACTAATGCAGGCCTCCTGGTCACTCACTTCTCCATCCAGAGCCACTGGGGTTAAAGGCTCAGGCTTCCAGACTCAGCTAGCAAGGGCAATCTTCACTTGCTCCTCCCTCAGGGTCTCATTTCAAGTCCCACACACACAGAGACCTTCTCCAAATACCCATTTCCTAGCTCCTCTGCCTTTGGCCAAGACTCTTGCTTCCTTTCTATGCCTCTCAGGCCTGCAAACTGGGATCTTCTTTAAGAGCTGATCACTTCTTCCAGGATGCCTGCTGCCTGCTGAGAAGCCTTCCCTGTGGAGCTGTTTGTGCTTTCTGCAGTGGCACTCCATATTTCTTTGTTCACACCCTCTTACAGCACAGATTGTAAGAGGGCTGTCTGTCTATCTCTCCAGCTAAACTGTGAGCTTCTCCATTGTGGAGAGACAATGAAGCTGTCCTTAATCTCTGGTGTCAGAAAAGATACACGATCAACAGTGACTGCCTTGGGGTTGGAATTCCTTTCAACTTGCTCTACTGAGGAGGATAACATTCCCCTAAACACATTTTGCCACAACTCAAGAATCAAGACACAGCAGTCATTATTAAGAACTTGGCCTTTTAGGTCATGCAGTCCTGGGTCCCAGTTTTCAGGGTTACCACTCAAACTGGTTGATCTTGGCTAAATAATGCCACCTCAGTGGGTCCCCTCAACTGCAAACTGGAACAAAGGTTTGTCACAGTTGTCTGGTAGATAAAGTGAGGTGGTGTATACAAAGTGGTTCACATGGATCCAAACGTTGTAAGTGCTCAATAAACCCCAGATAGTAATTTAAATGTTGGGGATCAACCCAGGGCCACAGGAGCACAGACATCTCATAAGGTGACTAACAATCACTACCTTTGCCCCCAATCCAGAGCAAAATACCGAAGAATTAGCATTACCAGCCCTGGTGGCTCAGGCCTGAAATCCCAGCTACTCAGGAGGCCGAGGCAGAAGGATTGAAAGTGGAAGGCTTGCTAGGGCTATGCAGTTGAAGGCCAGGCTGATAACTTAGTGAGACACTGTTTCAGAGGAAAAAGGAAAAAGAATATAGGGTGGGGATGGGCTTAGTAAAATAAAATTGCTGGCATGACGACTGCATGATATGGTTAGGGTTTTTATTGCAAATATTAGAGACAGTAGAGAGAAAAAGAAGCAAAATGAACATGGTCAGAAGAATGGACATGACCAAGGCTAGGGAAGCAGGAGAGAGGGAGAGAATAATACAACAAGAAGTAGAGAATAAAGAATAGAGCAGAGATAAAGAGACACATAGAGAATAAGGCAAAGTGTCCAAATCGTAGGGAATAACCGGTTATAAGAAGGGTGAATAGCTGTGGGGGGCGGGGTTAAGCAGGAGACTAGCATGGGTATATAGCTATGGAGCAATATGTCCCTTCTGTGGGAGGTAAGGGAAATGACTCCTTTTGGCAGCTGGGAACTAACTGTTTTCAGAAGTTCCTGAGGAGTGTTGGCTTTTCTCTAACCACCAGAAATCCATATTTGAGATCATTTCTAGGTATTTGGACAGCCTGTGAGATCCAACAAGTACTATGTGAGTTCCTACTACATGCTAGTCATTGGCAAGAATTGTAAACAAGTCTCTGCGTGGCACCAGGTAGGGGTTCTGTTTCTGAATGGGGAAAAGACTATTGATTGCGTTATTGGTGATGACATAGAAGTCATCTCCAGCTAACAGAAACCACATTCTCCATAATGGTCACTAAACAGCTGTGAAAGAAGCACATACCTTGCTCAAGTTAGGACTCCCCTTTCCATCCTCAGATCCCAGTGTTCTCAGGCAACCTCCACAAAGCAAGAGTTCAAGTTTATGCTTGTGAGGCACTATTTGAGAGAACCATCACCTCTGTTTTTATGTCAGGAATAGTTTCTTATTTAGAGCAACCATATATGGGTATGTTTAAAGGGAAAAATACTTCCATTCCATGGTCATTCTCAGAAAATTCCAGATGTTGATACTCTGCCATTTGTACCAACCAAACCCTATGATTTTAAAGTGAATCATACGTAAACCCTTCCTCAGCCACCTGAGAAGCCCCAACACACATACAACCCACAATTATGTGGTCAGCATCATTGTTGAGCTGTTGGAAGCTCTGATGCCTTTATATACCAATGACATGGCCAGGTCTTTGAGCATTTGCAAAGTCATTTAAGTAAGAAGAAAACAAGCATCTGGGAGTCCTGGAGCACAAACTCTAAACAGATTTTGCTTTCACTGCCTGGAACAGAACAGAGGAATCTGTTGGTTGATATCAGTGCCTTTTCAGAAAGTCCTGGGATATGGACTGGTGACATAGATCAATGTTTACCCAGCATGTACAGGACCTTGGATTTCATTCCCAACACGACACACACTGGGCCTGGTGGCATACACCTATATTCCCAGTACTCAGGAGGTAGAGGCAGGAGAATAAAAAATTCAAAGTTATCCTCAGCTACATAGTATGTTGTAGGCCAGCCTGGGATGCATACAGTCCTAGAAAAGGGGGGTAGAGAAGAATTCACAGGCACAGTTGCATTGCAGTACATTGAAATCTGCTGAAGGTCTTCCCATAGCCTACTAGTTTCTTCCTTATCCAGAAACATAGGTAAGCAAGGGAGAAGGAATGGGTAACGTTGGTTCCTGAATCACATGCCTCTCGTGCCCCAGTTCCAAAGAGTCTCATATCCCAACAAAGTCACAAGTGCCCTTAGTATCCCCAGAGGCTTGCTTGAGCCACAGTGACCTAGGGGGAAGCAAGCAAAATACTTAAGCTTAGGTATAAAATAAAGAGAGCACACAAACACACACACAAAACAAAACAGAAAAACAAACACATCAGGATGGACAGAAAGCTCAGTCCTTAATATATAAATGATACTGAAATCCAACATCTAAAAATCCAGTCAAAACACCCATGAAGAACAAAATTCTAAGTGAGAATAGAGTCACCATAATGGATCATTTCCTCCTTTTGTCTCCAGTTTATATGCTTCCTAGTGTGCAATGAATGGTCGTGGACTCATTCAGCTGTGAACCATGAGCATGCGTCAGAGCAAAGGGGAATGTGTGACCTCACTCAGGGTTGAGCAATGGTACAGAAATGCAACATTTTGCTGAGTAACATGGAAATAGATCTGAAATGTATGGATTAAGTTCCTCTGCAAACAACATGGGTTTTCAAGGGAAGGAAAGGAAAAGTACTTAGCAGTGGTGTCTGAGGTTTCTTTGAACCCAATCCCTTGGAAAATGAGCACACGCACAAATTACTCAGTGCCTGCAATCCAGCTTCCAAATGTGCTTGTCACAAACCACCAACTCATTTAGAAACTTATTTTTTCACTCAAGCTTGTCCCCTGTGCACTCCTATGAGGGCTGATCTCTACTGTTCATTAGAGGAAGAGCAGCTGTGTCCCACCATGCAGCAAGACATGGCAGGAACAAGTGTCCCACCAGACAGGATGGCAAGCGTCTTTTACAGGAGGCAGGCAAAAGGGCATGGAGGTGGCTCAACTGGTCAAGTGCTTGCTATATACACATGAGGACCTGAATTTGATCTCCAGGAATGGTGGTGTGTGTTTATAAACCCAGCTCTGGTGTGGCAGGGACAAGAGGGTCTCTAAAGCTCACTGACCACTCACAGTTGAATCTGTGAGCTCCAGGTTCAGTTCGAGGTGTTTCCTCAAAACAGCTAGGTAGAGAACAATCGAGGGAGATATTGTCCTCTGGCCTCTACATGTATGTGCAAACAAACACATGCACATGCATACACACACACACAGTTTTTGATAAAGAAGGCAGGAGAGTAGTGCCTTGAGCTAGAAGCTGGACGGAAGCACCACACAGGTCTAACCCTGTGTCCTCAAATCCCACCTGCAGATAACATGGCCCCTCAGGTACATGAAGGGAAGAAGAAGTGAAGTTTAGTTATAGCCAAGCAGTGGCCTCTACATCTGTGTTAATAATAACTCAGTCTTGCTGACAGCTAGTCTCCCAAACAGTTCCATGTGGCTGAGAGAACCATGGTCTGTGGTTGCCTTTGAATAGCCCAAGGAAAAGCCTAGGAAAGAGGGAAAGGTTGAGACTCCAAGCTTTGGGAGCCAGTCTTTGTCCAGGGTTCCGGCTGCTGCAGCAATGTGGTGTGAAGGTCAGATGCTCCCGGAGAGTAGAGTCACTGATCACCCTTTTTCTTCAGCCTTCCCTGGAACTTCCCAATAGACAGAAGGAGCCCTGACAACCACAGATGCCTATCCCGGTGTGTCAGCATGCTGCTTGCCTCTGCCAGGGTTTCTCATATACCCAGTAAGTTCTTCTGAAGACTGAGTGTTTTCTAAGTTCCCTGGTCTAAACAAGACGTGCTTTCACCATCTTAAATAATTCATGGTTATATTGGAAGAGCTGGTACCAGCCCCAGAAGTGGCTTTCCAGATCCTCTTTCAATGACTAGGCCACTCATCAGTGATGGACAGGTTCTATTCAAATGGTGTCTAACTCAGGGTATTTCCTCCTTAGGAGAGAGTTTTGTAGGGACCTTACAAGAACCATACTCAAACTACCTTGCTAGCCAAATTCTTCCATACCCACCTAGCAGCCTCCTCTCCCCTTCTAGGACTCCTTCAAAATTCAAATTGGGCTACCTTGAATTAATGAAAAGAGATCCAAGGGCCTCTGTAGAATGTGTTAACATTTTACATCCAGGAAGTAAACTAATTTTTTCATCACCAGCTTTTATAGCATCTGAAAGTCTTAGGAGGTTTAAGACTGATTGACAGGTTTGAAAATAAACAGCCTATTTTTGCAGATAGTTCACAGCTGTATTGCTTCCTCCCATGGTGAGCTCAACTGGAGGTTTCTGTCAGAGAGCCTTTGCCAATAGCAGCCCTTATCCTCTGTGTTCTTTAAGTCAATACATGCAAAAGAACTCTGATCTTACTTCTTTGAAAATTGATGACACACCCATGCACACACCATTAAAAAAAACAGCAAAACATCAAAATATTTAAAAAGACACAGCAAGGTAGACTATACTGAAACCAAGATAACACCATTAATATGCCTGCCTGGAGCAAAATAAAAAGATCCCAGACAAAGGCTTTTCAAGTGTGTGCCTGGGTACCCAGAAGGATCTTTAGAATCTCTTGTGGGCCCCAAGACCAACAATACAACACTACTACTGCTCCTAGCCATAGATACTTTTTTATCTGGTTTGTGAGTTGGATTTAGTCAGATTTTATAGAGATAAATCATTTTATAGTTAAAGTCTTTTTTTAAACCTCTAGTCCAGGAGACAAAGGGCACCAAAACCTACCACTGTTTGGTCCGCTTGTTCTCTATGGTGTAGCCCAATATCTGGGCATGTCAGGGAGTCTATGCCCCAGAATCAGATATGCACCTGAGAGTTGCAAGAAGTGAGCCATTTAGGACTGTTGGAGCTTCTGGATCTTTTTCTGTGCCCTTGTCTCTGTTTAGAATGTTTTGGAGCTTCCCTCTCAGAATCCCATTATTGCCTACATTAAAGGTGCTTATTAACCCTTCCAGACTTGCACGAAGCTTCCTGGCTTGACCTCCAACTGAGTCAATGGCTCCTCTGATGCCCTAGTTAGTCCTAACCTCCACCCTGTGAATCATCTATCCTGGTCCCCCTAACTCTGTGGAGCAACTTCTGACTTGGAGGTCTGTCCTCCCTTTAGACTGTTGAATCTAGAGATCTTGGAACATGTTTTCAAATCCACCTCCCCAGAATTAATTCAAGGTCTACCACCCAGATAATCACAGACTTCTCTATTTTTCAGCTTCCAAATGTGGGGTGGATGACAGACTGTAAGAGCACACCTGCATCTCTGGCACACAAAATGCATCTGCTGTGTCCACCCCACCCTTGCAGGAATGCTTCAAAAATGGGGGACCCAGGAAGACAATTGGGCTTTAAATTTCATTTTCACATTTATTTAAAAATGTGATCTTTTCAAGTCCAGAAAAGTTTTTAAATATAAACATGCATTCTCACTGTCTGGGGCCAGAGTTAGATGAAATTCCTCAAATGATCTCTTAATGCCACCAAAATTGCATTCAAATGCTCCTGCCAGGCAAAGATAAATAGCCATTTACACAATAATCTTGCTTTTAAAAGTAACTGGGTCCAGAGAGTTTGGGGAAATTTATTATGACAGGGAAAAGGGGTTCAAGATATTTAGTCTGCTGATAAGACAACTTAGGAATGACCATAATTATCTCCGGGAATTTGGAGGGTCTTTAAGAGGTCATGGGCCAGCTTGGCTCCATCTACTTGGACATCAGAAATTGACTTAAATGACACCAAAATGAGTTTGCCTGAATCACAGAAAGTCAAAGGTGGTTTCAGAACCAGAAGCATCCCCCACTCCTCCCGAGCTTGTTAGAAATACAGACCTCCCAAGTCCACTCCTCATCTTCCAAGCTAGAGTTGTGCTCTCTCAAAACTTGCTGTAGTTTATTTACATGTTCAAGCTCAGGAAGCTCCTCTAATGTAAGAAAGACTCAGGCCAATAGCACAAACCACTCGACTCAACGATGGGCAGCTTGTAGTAGGCTGATGAAGAAGCCTTCAGACTTCCTGTCCCTAGAAACAGGTTAGACAGCAGTCTGCCATCCACATTTTGCATGGCAAAGCCACCAGCCTCTGTTCATGACATCCCTGTAATAGAAAATGCCTGATGGCTAAATTCCTCTGCAGATGGAGGGAAAAATGCATAGCTCTTTCCAAAGTTGTTTCAAGCACTATAAAGTTGTAATCCTGTGGTCTCAGTGCCCTTGCCGAAGATTCAAAGCAAATGCTTTATGAATGTCTCCTGAGTTCCCAAGGCAAGGAGCCATGTTGTCTAGGGTGGAGAGAGAGAGAGAGAGAGAGAGAGAGAGAGAGAGAGAGAGAGAGAGAGAGAGAAGAGAGAGAGAGAGGGAGAGGGAGAGAGAAAGAGAGAAGAGAGAAATACTTGCTCAGAATGGGCATCTTTGCAGGGAAAGCCTGCCTAGGCTTCCAAAGGACCCCTCCCTTGTAGGTCTGGGAAGAGAAGGCCATATTAGCTTCTTGGAGCCAAGCAGAACCTAAAGGAGCCAAGCAGAGTCCAGGGACAGGCCCTGAAAAATAACAAGAGCAGGAAGGAGTGCCTCTGGGTGGGTAAGTGTGTTTCCTGGCACCAAGGGAACTGAGGAGCAGTACAATGTATATTTGATGATATTTCTCAGCAAGCAGCATCCCTGCCAGAGACCTAGGCTAAAACAAAGCCTGGCACCAGGGCAGATGGAAGATAAAGGAAAAACCATGGAACCTGCCAGAGAGGCCTGGATGGCCCCAAGGGAGTGGCTAGACAGCAAGGTGTGGAGACTAATAAAAGTCACCATGACAGCCACCATCCTATCCAAATCTGCACAGTTCCTACGTGTAAGGTTTTGGCAGAGGTGAAGATCGTGCTGAGCAGCTGACAAAACAACAGAAAGAAGCACATGGCCCTGAGAACTTCCCCAGTACCCACTCCCTACCTCTGCCAACCCAACCAGAGTCAAGTGAGCAAGATCCTTCTAGTCCCTGTTCAAAGGAAACTGGAGCTGCCTTCATCTCACTGAAAACCAGAAGAACAGCTGCAACATTATTGCAATAAGATCAAACATCTGCGTATTTGCCACCACATGCAAAGATACATGTCACCCAGATTGTCACAGTCAGAGAATCTTGTGGACAAAGCTCACAAGCATAACTTTGTTCCCTTTGGGCAGCTGAGATCCATGCAAGCATATGCCTTTTGAGCTATAGATAAAATGCAAAGTGCATTTAATCCAATGATGGTGCTGATCTGCCCACACCAGGCAGGACTAAAAGGGGTCACTTATGCCGCAGGTTTCAAAGGAGCCAATGAGAGTAACTAGAGTTGCCTTTACCATCCCACTGGCCTTCCTCACCAAATGTCACCCTTGCCATCTGATCTGTCTGTCTCAAAAACTCAAACACAGCTGCCACAGACAGAATACTACAGAACCAATGATGAGTTCCTTTTTTCCACGCAGGCCACTTTCTCCCCTCATTGGCCTTGCCTCCCAGGAGTGTTCCATGGTTCAGTCATTTTCTTACCTGGAAGCTACAGGGACACTGGAGACTGGAGTCTGTAGTGCTGAGAAGGCAGCCCAGACTTCAGGGTAAAGTGGGGACCCACATCCTTCTTTTGTAGTCACATCATCAGTGGATGAAAGTCACAGAAAGACTCCCGGCATCTGTAGGCTGCTCGTGAACTCCATTTTCCTTTCAAGTGGCAGAAGCAAAGATCCCGTCTGATCTACTGAGAGAGGGAATGAAGGAAAGTCTGAGCACACTAGAATGGGAAACTTGCAGAAATAGGCACATGTGCGTGCACACTCTGGGGGAGATCTTCCTACGATACTGTGTGCTTGTAGCTCCATTATCCAAATTTCTGTGGCATGTCACATGCTAGTGCTTTCTACCAGACAAAACCCAAGATGAAGAAACTTAAGGGGACCTCCAAATCCAGTGAGGGCCAAAATATCGTGAGCAAAGTGTCTTGACCAGGTTATCATTTCTGAGCAAAATGCAAGCATGTAAGAGAGTGTATGTATGACGTGACCACTCTGGGTTTGGTAAGACCAATGTCTTTCCTCTGTAGCTAAGCAGAGCTTTATCTAGAAACAAAAGGCCTAGAGACCCTCCATGCCTGTCCCCCAAGGGTGTCGTCCCTCAGCAAGATAGTGGTGCTCCTTAGCAGGTGGGGCAAGAAAAAGTGCAGGAAGAAATGATTATGTAGATCAAAGGGCTAAAGGGATGTGCTGAAAATGACTTTTTTTTTTTTTTTTGGTTTTTCGAGACAGGGTTTCTCTGTGTATGAAAATTACTTCTTTAAAAAAAATTTTCCCCAAGTTGGACAGGTGGAGAAACAATGAACTGATTGGTCTCTCATTAAAAAAAATCCTTCACTCATAAAAAAAAATCCTTCAACTTATCTTTCCTCAGTACTTTCATTTCCATCAGTGAGTTGTCAAATGTGACAATAAATGGCAATGGAATCACTCCCAACCAGTTACTGGGTTAAGAAAGAGGACACTGAGCTGGTAAACATAGTTCAGAAAAATGCATAGCACTTTGAAATGCACTTGTAACCAGTACCATTTTGGGAGTTCTCTCTGCTCAGCACTGGACTTAATGCTTTGCTTTATGCCAGTGATTACCCTAGCCACTTACTGATAGATCCCACTTGCCCCCAGCTACAGATGAGGAAGCAGACATAAGTTTAGTTGACTTTCCCTTGGTCACATATTTCTCTCCCGCTCTCTCTTTTTTATTATTTATTATACATATGCTTCCATCACATGCAGAAAAGACCTTCTGACTTCTTATAATTTTTAAAATAAAGGAACACACACTTCTGTGTTTTGGTACACGTCAGTGGTTCTCAACCCATGTGTCACAATCCCCAAATTCTATCAGAAAACATAGGTATTTACATTATGATTCATAACAGTAGCAAAATTACACTCATGAAGTAGCAATGAAAATAATTCTATGGCTGGAGGTCACCACAACCTGAGGAACTGCATTAAGGAGTTGCAGCATTAGGAAGGTTGAGAACCACTGGTATAGGTGGTGTTGACAAGAAGAGTCCATTCTGTATAGGAGACAACCCCTCACCCCATTCCCAAGTAATCCGTTTGAACCATCATCTTGTGGGCTAAGCAGAGCCCTTGGAAGCCTCCTCCAGAGTCTTTCTTTAGAGGACACTGTTAGGATCAAGAGGAGTACAGCTGATTTTGCACACCCACTCAGACACTTCCTTGTAATTTTGTCTGATGTGGTTTCTTCTTCATTCTGTCATAAACTGTGAAACTAAAATACTGATTCATTGCCTTATTTATTAAATTGTTCCCCAAAATGATCTTAAACTCTACACTGAAAGCAATCTAGTTCTATACCTAATTACATACACCTTTATCTCACTGTCTGGATCATATAACAAAGGTTGCACACCTGTCACACCTCTGAGGGATCTCCATGGTGCCACGTGAAACTAAAGTGACATTAAGAGGCTACACACAATCAGATGCAAGCTCTGCTGGGACCTGGTAGAAAACCACAGCCAGCCCCTGGCAGCGTAGGCCCCTTCCTCGGTGGTTAGTGTCTCCAGAAAGAACACCTAGGTCCCCAGGACTTTTAGTCCCTTTCTCCCTTCCCAGTCTCAACACCTGATTCGTTGAAGGAGGTGCCTGACTACTCCAGACTCACCGCCACAGGCCCCGAGTGGCGGAAGTAGCTGGGAGCTGTCCATGGTGGCGCCGCGCCTTGGCACGCAGAGCCGCCTGTCCCGCGGGCGCGCCTGGGGTCCCTCTCCAGACCGCTGACACGGAGACTACTCCCTGGCTCACTGTCTACTGAACAGGGCTTCAGCCAGGCCGTGGCTCTCACATCAAAAGCTTGGCTTTAAAAGGGAATTCTTACCTGTGGGCAGGGTTGGCTGCTCCGAGCAGGACTGAGAACCTCACTCAGACCTGGCGCTGGTGGAATGTCCAACTCTTGGGGAACACGGGTTCACCTCCCTTCTTGTCAAGAACACACGCATTCTCCTGGGTTCATCCCGAAATCTCCCCGGACCTGGTTCCCAGAGCGGCAAACAGGAGAACGGTGCACGACTCAGGTTTATGCCCTGCTGAGATCTTGGTTTTTCTGTCAATCTAGTGTGACCCTTCTTGCAGATGACGGTCCGTTGCCAGGGGCCAACAAACATTCCTGCAGCGCTGCCAGGCTTAGTGTTTGCTTAAGTACCAGCAGGGACCACCGAGGTCGTCTAACATCAGATCATCTCCGATCGCACTGTACCAGCGCATCGCTGGGACGGCAGAGGCTGACGAGGGAACCCAGAAGACCTTGCCAAAGCAGAGGCAGCGACCAGGTGCAGACTTGGAGGCTCACGATCACTAGTCACAGGGTAAGCTCGCTCACTGCACCGGGCTCCTTCCGAGACCTGCTTCGGGGCCATCCCTCTTCAGTGAGACACTGTTGTTTATGTGAGCATCTAGTGCTATTCACCTAAGCAAAGCAGAGACCTGCCTCCCGTCGAATGCGTTTGTGTCCCCAACACCTGCCGCTTGTAAAGATCTCAGAGATATCCACAGAAGATGGTAACGGGGCCATATGCCCACTAACACAAGTATGGACAAACAGACTAGCAGGCAGGCAGACATACACACACACGGGCAGGCAGGAGGACAGACAAACAGCATAGAACAGGCTGGACAAACAGACAGACAGACGGAAAGCAACGTTTTCCCTAAACTGAGGGGAGGCGCGGGATTCCGACTGTCCTCTCCCCTCCAAGGCTAAATCCATGCAGCCCTCGAGCCCCAGCCCGGGTCCTCTTACCTCCGCGGTCCCCTTACCTCCGGTTGATGCCCGAGACAGTGCCACGCCTCGGGGACCTGGAGTGCAGCATCCCGGAGTCTAGTATCTGATCCCACGCGTCGAGCTCCTGAGCGTGAGCCAACCGGAGGAGAGCTCCCTGGAAGTGGGCTGCAGATCCGGCCTCACTCAGCACAGTGTTCCCCCAGCACCAGACCACGGCCACTCTGCGCGGCAGGCGCTCCTCTCTCGCCTCCGCGCGCTCACTGGCTTACTAGCTGCTAGCTGCTAGCTGCTAGCTCGGAGCTGCCAGCCAGAGCTGCCGCTTTTTATAGCCGCCTTCCGGGGCTGACTCCTCCCCATCCAGAGCCCCCGGCGCCCGCACTCATCCCGTGCCCCCCCTCTCCCCCCTCCCCGTCTCGGGGCAGCGTCCTCCCACTCACCGAGGTGGGCCGCCTGCGGGGCCGGACCCGGGCGGGCTCTGGCGGCAGCTCGGGAAGCCGCAGACCCAAGCCCGAGAGCAGCCTCCGGGACATGCTGCGGCCACCAGGTGAGGGCGCTGGAGCCCAGGACGAGCGCGGCCGACCTCGGAGGGCTGTAGCTATGGAAGTGCGCCTTACACCCAGTGGCCTCCCCAAGGGACAAGCAGGCCAGAGAGAAGAAAGGCCTGCGACTTCCACATTCCGGCTATTAGATTTCAAACCCCTCCCCGTTTTTGTAAGCGGACATATCAACAGAATCCATAGTCTCCTGGGTCTAGATGCACCCTCTTGCAGTCAGAGACCTTGTTTTGAAAGAAGGTTCATTGGCTAAGGAGATGGTCAGTCACTAAAGTGCTTACAGGCTTGAAAAAGAGAGTTCAATTCCCAGAATCGATGTAAAAAGGCCTTGCGTGATGGCGCTGGTTTGTAATCCCAGCGTATAGGAGGTGGAGACAGGGCCTTACTGACCCAACCTAGCCTTCTTGGCAAGTTCCAGGTAAAAGAGAGACACCCTGTCTCAAAGAAAAAAATTAAATAAAAATAAAAACAGGAAAATAATAAAACAAAAAAAATGGGCAGCTCCTGAGGGGGGACACCCCAGGCAGCTTGACATGCATACACACACACACACACACACACACACACACACACACACACACACGCACACGCACACGCACACGCACACGTCCCAGAAGAAAGGTAGGTGGAGTGACTTCACACGTGCCAGTTTTCTGCACATGCTAGTTACTTGACCATGGACAAGAGCCTGGGGAAGAGGATTTCAGTGAGATTGGAGGCTATGGGCACTAATTCACAGCGAGTGCTTGCTGTCCTGCATCTAGGGCAGTGGGACGCTGAACCCCGGTGCCAGTACAGGACCATGTTCTCAAGGGTCAAATCAAGAAGGTACCACCGGTGAGCTATTTCCTGCCACAGGAGTCAGCTCCTACAGATTATGGCATCTCTACAACACTGGGTGCCTGGAGCATCTGCCACTTACCCACTCCAAGCCTGGCAAGGGGGCGGAAGGTGTTTGGGGATTTTCTTCTTTTCATTTTACTTTTAAGATGAGGGCTTTGATTGCAATTCTTACATTCTGCCTCCCTTTGGAACTTTGGAACTCAGCGCTCTCTCCTCTGGTTAGTGGGAGTCTGAATATATACATTCTTTCTTCCTGCCTGCCAATGTCCTGTGAGGACCACTATGTAGGAGGGGCTTCACTCTAGCCAGTGCTCTCCAGTTTTAGGACTTAAGTCTATGGTAGAGACTTCGGAAGTCTTTGCCTATGTCCTCTGGGCAGAAGCTTTCGGGCAATTGTTGGAACCAGGGAAGCACATCTCCAAACCTTTTCTAGAAAGATGGAAACAGTGATCAAGAGTCTCAGACTGACCTTGACATCTAAGTACACCAAGGACTGGGTTCTGTGGCAGGCTTCCTTTCTTGGTCCTTCCTTTCTAGCAGGGTGGAACCGGAATGAGCCCTCTTGCTAAGTGGGCATCCAGTCCTCATGTTGTGAGTACTCACTGCATCCCTTTCTTAAGGTGCCCCATTCCCTAGACCCACAAACACTGGGGCACAGGCTAGCTAAGCGACATGTGTGCAGTGGAGAAGGGTGTGTTTGGATCAGCCTCACTGGAGCCATGTGTGAGACTCCCCCTTTCCAACCAGCGGAGCATGGGACGAGCTCATTTCCACAGGCCTCTGAGAAATGAAGAGACATCTCCTGTTTAAAGGATGAGCTCTGGGAAGTGCTTTGTCATGCTTTCTCCAAGATCCAAAGTGCCCAGCTCATGCCTCTGGTATCCAGTTTTCTTTATTGTTGGCCAATGCCTGGGGTGGGGGAAAATGCTGATGAATTACAGACAGGCTCTGTAAGTCTAAAACCAGACTATCCAGCCACATCCACTCAGCACTTCTACTCAGTCCTCTGTGACAGACAGGAGATGATGGGTAATTCTTTTTGGGTGAATACTGACAATGCGAACCTGATGGATTTCCTAACCACACTTCTATAAATCCAAGGACTTATAAGTGCAGAGATGGGGGGCTAGCTACAAAATGAACTGTTAGCTTTCTAGTTCTTGCCAAGATGCCCCAGAGGGAAGGGTGGTTGTCTTGGCCAGGGGTACGGATCACACCCACCCTCCACACCCTGTGTGATAAGTTCCCATCACCTCCCTGAGATATGCAACCTCTAGACCTCATCCTGTATGTTGTGACATCCTGTGTGTTGTGACATCCTGCGTGTTGTGACATCCTGCCTGCCCTCTGTCCACGAACTGCCTGAATCTAGCAGTTTTTCATCAGTCAACTAGCCGTATTCCACATCTGTCCCTTAAAACAAAGGTCACCTCACTCCACCCACCCACCACCAAAGCCTTTTCTAAGCATGTCTGTTTGAAGCTTGAAGGGCTGGCCACAACTGTGGCTCCCTTCTCCAAGCCTCTAGTCCTGGATTCCTGGGACTGACTGGGGACTGAGAAGACAATTAGAAATGAGAGGCATAATGAGGCTAGGTGAGTTGCCTGTAAATCTCAAGAATTCTAGCCGACAAACAAAACAGTGAGCCTCAGCTCCACAGCCTGAAAAAAAAACTCATGGGGCAGAAAAGAGCAAATTTAAATCTCACCAACAGAGGTCGCCCTTGGACACAGAGCCTGAAGCTGCCATCAGAGAAACGAAATTCTGGGGTCTGCATCCTGAAGCCAGGTTCCTTCAAGGTTTCTGCTTCAGTTCTTATTTCTAGGTTGCTGCCTTGAGTTCCTGCCCTGACTTCCATTCATAATGGATTGTGATCAGGAAGTCAAATAAACCCTTTCCTCCCCAAGTTGCTTTTTGGTCATGCTCTTTATCACAGCAAAGCAGCCTAAGTAAGACAGGGAGTTTGAGATCAGCTTGACTACGTGAGGCCTTGTCTCAAACAAGCAAAGAGCAAAACAAAAGCTTGAAATAAATAATATTTATTAATACACAAATAATAATAAATAAATAAATTGAAACACGAAGAGGGGAAATATCTCTGGAAGTTTCAGTATATAACCAAACATTTGCCCATGTATGTTGCATGGAGAGGTAGAGAAATACATAAATGTAGATAAGCATTTAACAAATGGCCCTCAAAATCCTTCTCCACTACAGCACATGTCCTGGGCTATGTCTCTTGAATGCACATATCTACCTGCTACTCCTACATCATCCAGCAGAGAGTCCCAGCATAAGTGGTTATGAATGAATGAATGAGCATTCATAAATGTTTCTTAGAAACATAAATGTTTCTTAGAAAGACAATGTGAGTCACCAGTGATGGTGCATACCTTTAATCTCAACACTCATGAGGCAGAGTTCAAGGCCAGCCTAATCTACAGAGTGAGTTCCAGGACTGCCAAGGCTGTTATATAGAGAAACCCTGTCTCAAAACAAGCAAACAAACAAAAACAAAAAAGACAATGTGAATGCAGTATAGTTGGGTCAGCAGGTAAAGGTATCTGCCATCAAGAGTTGGTAGAAGGAGAGAACCAACTCCCCCAAGTCATCCTCTGGCTTCCACATGCATGTTGTAGCATGCATGTGTGCTCATGCACACACACACACACACACACACACACACACACACACACACACACACGTTTTAAAGATATTTTTAAAAAGAGGAGACCTAAACACTTGGAAAGATGATCCACTTTTTCCATTAAAAAAGAAATGCAAATTAATCGGGTTAGCAAAAAGATCAAAAATGTGATAGTGCCTTTGCTGGTGCTAGGCAAGGGAGGGTAGGGAGGAGCTCCTCGAATTCCTTGTTGATGTGAGCCTGTGTCCTTGACATGTGAGGACAGTTTGACAAGGCTTGTGAAATGTACATAGCATTTCACTCAGTAATTCCATCTTCAGGAATTTGTCCTACAGATATGATGTGGAAATGATTAACACCAGATTTACACTATAGCCTTCTCTCTCTCTCTCTCTCTCTCTCTCTCTCTCTCTCTCTCTCTTCTCTCTCTCTCTCTTCTCTCTCTCTCTCTCTCTCTTCTCTCTCTCTCTCTGTGTGTGTGTGTGTGTGTGTGTGTGTGTGTGTGTGTGTGTGTGGTATGTATGAGTGTGTAAGTGCATGCACCCACAGTGTGAGGATGGAGGTCAGAGGACACCCTCTGGTATCAGTCCTTGCCCTCTATTTGTTTCAGTCAGGGTCTTCTCCATCCTGTATACATCAGGCTTTCCTGGACCATGAGCTCCTAAGGAATTGCCTGCCTCCACCTCTCTGTCCTCTCACTGTCTGCTACTACAGATGTGCACACTACTGCAACTAGGTTTAAGTATCTTTTGAAGATTCAAACCCAAGCCCTCGTGCTTGCATGGCAAGTAAGAGCTTGACTGAGCCGTATCCCCGCTCCTGCAGCTCTATTTCTAACAATTGCAGCAAAGCTTAACGTTTATGACTGGAGTTTGTTAAGGATGTTAATTCACAGGATAGAGTATTGTGTAGCTTTGGAGGGGGGCACAGAAATACATGCCTGTAATTCCTGCTCCTTGACTAAGGGAGGAGGTTTGCAAGTTTAAGACTAGCCCAGGCTGCATAGTAAAACAATATCTAGGAAAGAAAGAGAGAGATAAAGAGAAAGAAAGAGGGACCTAGAAAAGGTAATTGTTATTTTATTAGATTTATTCTTAACTGTGTTATGTGTCTGTGAATAAATGCACATAAAAGTAGGTACCCCCGGAGTCCAGAAAAGGATGTCAGGTTCCTTGGAGCTGGAGTCATAGAGAGTTGTGAACTGCCTGACTTGGGTATGGGGACCTGAACTGCAGTGCCCTGGAAGAGAAGTATATAGTCTCAACCACTCAGCCATCTATCTAGCCCCATAATAATTATGTTAGTAAATGGCTTTAGATAAAATGAAAAACTAAAATGTACAGCAATGAGTACTTCCAGCTGTGCAGACACAGGGAAGGAAATGTCATTTGCAAATTCCCATTTGTTTTGTGAGATAAATGACCTAGATGGTGCATAAGAAGCTAATAACATGATTTCTTCCATGTGTGCCAGCAGTATTTAGAATATTCATAATGCTGTGCAATTACTGTTTCTTTTTCAAATTTTTAGACATTTATGTTTTGAGGTTTGTGGGCATGTGTATATGTGCCATGCACATATGTAGAGGACAAAGGACAACTTTTGGGAGTATCTCTTTCTGCCATGTGGGTCCTGGGGATTGAACTCAGATCCTCAGGCTTGGTGGTTAGCTCCATTATCTGCTGAGTCTGGCCTGATTTCTTGGTGGTACTATTGATAGTTTAGGGAGTGGGAAAGGTTACACACACACACACACACACACACACACACACACACACACACACACACACACACTACAAATAATAAAAAATAAATCTAATAAAATATTTTTTTCTTTTTAAGATATGGCTTCACTATGCAGCCTGGGCTGGTCTTGAATTTGCAATCCTCCTCCCTCAGCCTCCCAATTAGCTGGGATTACAGGAACATACCTCTGTGTTTATTCCCTTATTAAACAGCCACACAACGGGAAACCAATTGTTCCTTCACCTTTTCCTTTATTTTTTTTTCTTTTTGAGCAATGTGAATTCCTAATCCACTTAAAACCTTAAGTACCTTTTAAATGCCAAATTTCATATCATACACAATAATTTTTCCTATTAACAATAGCCATGCGGGTTCCCCATGTCTAAAATGTCTTTCAAAATTATTTGGAGGTGGTATGCCATTTCCTGATAGGGATACGCTTTATGCGATCAACATCTGATTGCTGCTGTCAGCATTCTAGATTTGGCTTTGAACAGCTTTGCATGACTCGTCCACTATTTGGCGTAACTTCGTGGGTGCTTTTACCTATACGCAGCTTTCCACCCAGTTCTGCTCCAATCACGACCCCTTTCTCTGCATCCTAACACTTGCCATTCTTGTGTGTTTGGTTAGTTTTAAACTCGTTTCAACTTGGTAGAAAAATAGGACGTTCTGCCAGGACTTCCACCCTCTTTGATTCTCTTGCCCATCCAGTTGAGATGCAAGCTGCCTGGTCCCCATAGGCTGGTTTAGGACTTGACTGCACAGAACATTTGTCAGTCACCTAGCATGGGCAGACATAACCAGATAGCTGCACTGTGCTGGGCCCCATGATGATAGACAGTCTCTTGGAATGTCAGGAAGCATGGAAGCATAAAAGTACAGCCAGTGCTTATGTTCCAAGACAGAAGGCAGAGCGTGAACCCACTCACAATCCAGCAAACTACTTCCCATTCACCTGAAACTCCAGATGCATTACTGTGACCCATGAGTAGTCACCGCTGGGACTCTGCCATCAGCACTGTGTGCTATGCTCATTCAGAATGAGTTCTGTGCAGTCAAGTCCTAAAAAAAGCACCCACGAAGTTACGCCAAGTTTCCATGTCTGTGCTGTTCCTCTTGCCTAAAGTGCCCTTCCCTCATGAACCAGGACTCTGCTCAAGAATTACCTTCTCAGAAAGGACTTCCTATCTCTCTACAGTAACGTCACTGACACTCTCTTGTGCATCCCCTTATCTTGCTGTAGCTTCCTTTATTACCTGCTCTCTCTCTATGCCTGAAATATGAGTGCCAAGGGCTCAAAAATACCATCACTTTATCAATGGCTGTGCCTAGGACAGTAGGTACTCCAGGTGTATTTGCTACTATCATCTACTGTATCAAAAACCATTTTTGGAAAGTAGATACAGTCTAACAGAATGTATCTTGGATATTTGGATATATTTGCTCTTATTCACATGTCAGATAGTTCATTTGCATTTCTGGTCTCATGCTGCAGGCCAGTGTATGTCTGGTTGGCATCTCTGAGTTAACATTTCAGAAACATTTAGAAACACCACAAAAAAAGGCAGTTTCTAGTCCCTTTGGGGGAGTAGGGAGGCCTGGTAAGCATAAAGCCACTCTCAACACTTACCTCAAATGTCACCATCATTTAGAGAAATATTCTAATCTTCCCTACCCTGAGTTTACAAGGTGTTGGTGGCTGCAGGGCACAAGATGGGGACACAGTTCCACACTGCCACCAGTAGCAGCTTGATAAGTCATTTTCAGAGACCTTCACTCAGGGGAAGCTGGGATTCTTGACTTCACAGCAGAGAAGAATTTCAGAATGGCCCAGTACGAAGCAGAACTGGAGTTTATTGGGTGGAGATTTTAACAGGGAAGTTACAGAAAGAGAGGCACTCAGAGAAAAGACAAGGCAGAGCCAAGTGTGGGTGTTGGCTTCCCCAGGGAGAGTTGAACGGTAATGATAGATATATCTCTGACTTTTGTGGCTTCTCAAAGCATGGCTAAAGGGTGCCAAAGGATACCCTAGGATGCTCCTGGGGTTCATTGGATGATCAGACAGCTGATAAGGTAAAAATCTTTCGGTCATGAGAGTTACAGGAGAAGTTAAGATGTTTTTACTGTGAACAAAAATGTATAATCTTGTTAGTAAAATTCCTGGAAAACTGCTGATTTGGTGCTAGGAATAGAGTAAGTCTGTGTGTATGTAGACCTGAAGCATGGTGCATTACAACTTTACCATTCTTGGTTGAAAATATCTCTATAGAGAAGGGATACTATCTCCACGTAAGTATTCTTCAAAGTAAATTTTATCATTTGTGCTGGAATTCTTGACTCGCAGTTGGGAAGAGATCTCAGTCAGACTCCAGGGTGAAAGACTCCTTTCTCTTGTCACACCTCATTACTTTTCCCTTTTGTCTGTGCTGCCTCAGTGGTGTCCTGTGCAAATGTTCTCTATAGAATAGTAGAGGTGTGCGTGTGTACATGGAGGTCTCATCCATCTCCTCCTCTCAGCTGTGAGCTTGAACAATGACCCATCATACCCCATCTCTGACCACCGACCAGCACAAGGATGGCCCAAGTAGATGCTACGTCAATTGACACATAAACAAACATCATTTCTCCACTGGGATTCATACAATCCTCCCAAAGAGAAAGTCTCAGTGTGGAAAGCAGACTACAGTTAGATGTGCCTTGTCATTCTTGCAGAATGAAGAAGTAGCTGTGGACATGCCCTGAGCTGGTGCTTACACCCCCTCATGATTTCACAGCTGATACAGCATCATGTTTGATTTTAGGTGTCATGGAGCCCTGTTTCTTTCTTTCTTTTTTTTTTAAAGCAAAGAGAGTATGCTCTAGAATGGCTAGAGAGACTGCTAAGCTGGTAACATGATTGTCAGGCAAGCATAAGGGTATGAGCTTGTATCCCCAGCAGCCACATAAAAAGCTGGCCACAGCAGTGCATGCCTGTCACCTCAGTGCAGAGCAGGAGATGAAGACTGGAGGAATCCTGGGACTTACTGGCCAGCTAGTCAAGCCAGTCAGTGAGCTCCAGGTTTAGTGAAAAAGACCCTGTCTCAAATGAAAAAGAGAGAGAGAAATGACTGAAGAAGAAAGTTGACATCAACTTCTGGCAACTCCACACGCAGGTGTATATGCATGTACACACAGAGAGACACACAGACAGACAGACAGACAGACAGACAGACAGACAGACAGACAGACAGACACACACACACACACACACACACACACCACCACCACCACCACCACCACCACCACCACCACCACCACCCCATAAAAAGGTTCATTTTCAAGAGAACAGGTGTTGTTTAACTGTCGGCAGATCAATCTCAGATCTTGGGAAACTTCCTTCCCCTGACTGTCCTAAAATGAATACTATGTAGATAAACAATGGAGTTAGACTGACAGCCTGCAGCCCTCAGACAAGCATAGGCACGGTGCGTTGATGAATGAGAACAGCTGCAGTTTCTCACCTGAATGGCCCACACTTGTCAATCCCTGGGAGTCTCAAGCTGTCCCCAGTGGACTGAACCCAACTGTTTGCATTGGGAATTCTATGAAAAGGCCACTTGGTACATCTGGAGCAAAAACAAGGGAAGGATTAAGCACAGCAGCAAACTGCTGGACTTGTATGCAGACTTGGGGAGTTCATTCATACTCAACCTCTCAGCACAGAGGCTGCTTAGAAATAACAGACCTTGGGGGCTGCAGAGATGGCTCAGCGGTTAAGAGCATTGACTGTTCTTCCAGAGGTCCTGAGTTCAATTCCCGGCAACCACATGGTGGCTCACAACCACCTTGAATGAGATCTGGTACCCTCTGCTGGCATGTGGGCAGAAGACTGTATACTAAATAAATAAAATCTTTAAAAAAAAAAAAGAAAGAAAGAAAGAAAGAAAGAAAGAAAGAAAGAAAGAAAGAAAGAAAGAACAGACCTTAGGAAACATGGAGGGTGTGATGCAGCTCACAGGCTGGCTTCCAGGAATCTCTCTACTGAGGGAAGCTGTCACAAGACACTCAAAGTGGAGTTAAGGTGTGTGTGAACCACCAGGTTGGTGCCAAACCTGGGTCCTCTGCAAGAGCAGTAAGCGCTTTTAACCTCTCTAGCCCCCATGTTTCTGTTTTTTTGAGAAGCCTCCAGACTCAATTTCTTAGTGCCTGCACCAATTTACTCTCCCACAAATAGTTTATAAGGGTCCTTCTCCCCCTGCCATCCCCCCCTAATCTACACCAGTATCTTGTCATTTCTTTTCCTGATGATGGTGGTTAACTCATGGCTGGTCAAGGTGCTAAGAATAAGTACTTTGAGTGCTGTGTCCTCAATGGAATATTCCTATCACCCCTGCCAAGGCTCAGGGAATATCACTGAAGAGGGGGAAGTGTTGTAGAATACTATTTTAAGCTGTGTTGCATTTGTTTATGCAGTGAAACATTTGTTTTAATGATGCAGAGATGTGTTGCATTTTTTAAATGTTGCATTTGTTTAATTCTGTAAAGTGGTGAATCTTTGCCTGTCTAAAACACCTGATGGTCTAATAAAGAGCTGAACAGCCAATGGTAAGGCAAGAGAAAGGATAGGTGGGGCCTTTAGGCAAAAAGAATAAATAGGAAGATAGATAGATAGATAGATAGATAGATAGATAGATAGATAGATAGATGGGAAATAGAAAGAAACTAGAGAGGAAGGAGGAGGACTTCAGGGCCAGCTACCCAGCTATACAGCCAGCCACAGAGTAATAGTGAAAATAAGATTTACAGAAGTAAGAGACAGATAAAAGCTCAGAGAGGTAGACAGGTTAATTTAAGAAAAGCTGGCAAGAAACAAGCTGAGCTAAGGTTGGGCGTTTGTAAGTAAGAATAAGTCTCTGTGCATGATTTATTTTGGAGCAGGGTGGCAGCCCCCCATCCCAAGAACACAAAGAGCCAAAGAGTAAAACAACCACCAATAACATTTTGGTATTCCAATATGGGGCTAGAGCAGAAGAAATTCCAACTGCAGTGAAAAAATAATGTAAAAGCCAGATCACTGGAAGGATGGCCTGGAACCCTATTTTCTGAGCATGACATGGCCATTGCACTCATGTGCTTGCAACAGCTGAAGCTACTGGCACAGAACCTGCACAAAACTGAACCTGTCAATATTCTCTTATGGACAGGAAAGGGGCTCATAGGGTCCAGCTCCCCTCCAGAGAGCTATTGGCAATTGATGGCTTCTGAGACAGGAAGAGTCCATCATTGTCTTCAGAGGTGTTACCCCTGGTGAGTTACCTGTACTCCCATGGATAACTCCACACCCTGGCCAGACACCACAAACCGTAAACAAAGCAAAAAGATACAAAGAGGCTTGGCTCAGGAAGGGCAATAAGAGAGGGCTGAGTGACAAGTATTACCAGAATGTATATTTACACATTTAAGATTGTCAGAGAGTAAATAATTCAAACTAATAAAGGAAACCAGTTCTTCTGGTTCCTTTTTCTGTGACCAGAAGACAGTGTATCTTTCTTTCTAAGAACATTCCCAGAGACTTTCAAGAACCCAGCGCTCAGGAGAGTCCTATTTGTAATTAAATAGAAAATAATCTGGTTTAGTGGTTCCCAGATTTACTGTGGATGAAATGAGATCAGCAGGCAGGCTGTTGAAACAGATACATTCCACCCCTGAGCCACACACCCTGCCCAGCCCAGACTGTCTCCATCAATGGGCCTGGAGTGAAACCAAGAATCTGCCTTCTGAATTCTCAAGTTCCAGTGAAGCAGTGGCTGCTGCTGGCCGGAATTCACTCTAAGAACTCTACTCCTGGGCAGTATCAGAATTCACGTGGACAGTAAGACACCAGTGGGTCCAAGAACGCCTTTAAAGTAAGATCAGGATTTGCTACAGCCTGATCTGCATTCCAGACTGACGAACTAGAGTGACACAGAAAGGTGACGGGGACATGAGAAAAGAAAAGGGTACGTCGCCCACCTGTGTAGGTCTGGCTTATGCAGCTTGCTGGCTAGAGAACACTCTACACAGGCACTGTTCCCTAAAATATCCCCCACAGGACTGCTAACACAGCTAGTGAACCATGTTCTAACCTCTTTGTATAGCCTATGTACAGCAAAAAATACTTCAATTTCTAATGGTGTATCTATCCATGTTCTTACATTCTTCCTCATATGTAAGCCCAGGACACTCATAAATCACCCTACACTTTGATTTACTTAAGAAAGCAAAACAACAACAACAACAAAAAACTACTTATGGACTGGCAAGATGGTTCAGCGGGTAAGGGGACCTGTTGCCGAGCCCAGAGACCTGAGTTCAATCACTGGTGGAAGGAGATGACTAACTCTACAAGTTGTCCTCTGACCTCCATACCCGCTCTCATACAATAAGTAAATAAAATAATTGTTTAAAACCTTTTTGTGATAAAAATAAATCAACCTACAATTTCCTCCCTCACCCTTTGTTATGTGTTACCTCCTTTGAACAATGAAACTGAAAAAGCCCCAGGGCACTGACAGGGAGGTTTCTGAAGCACTCAGGTTGGTTCCTCTCAACACCAGCACTGGACTCTTTGGAAGTGGGCTAGCCTTTCCCCTAATCAATAAAATCGCTGTCTTTGCTTCACTCTGGCTCATCCTAAAATTCTTTTCCTGTCAAGCACCCAGTTGTATCTCGGTATCCAAGGTGAGGCTCCCAGGGCTTTTCGGCCTCCACAGTGGCAAGGCTGAGTTCTCTGCCCTCAGTGACAAATATACAGGTGAAGTGTGAAAAATCCTCCATCTACAGACTGTGATCAGTAAAATGGGCTCTAGGACGCTGCAGTAACTTCCCCTCTCCCTCCTTTCTTCCCCCCATTTTCCCTCTTGGAATTGCGGTTCTTCACATGTTAGGGAATTCATAATAGATCAAGCATTTCCGAGGACTTGCCTAGGTTGGTGACTGCTTGAGGAGGTCTATGTTGATACAGAATGCAACACTCACATCAAAGGGGATATGAAGCAGTTTGTTCCTGAGGCAAATATAAGTGACCGTGGCCCAAGAATATGGAATCAGGTTGTTTCCTATGCCATGTTCCAATGTGCAAACAGTATGATGAAGTTTTATAGTTATAGAGCCAAACAAAACCATCATCAAATGTGTTTCAAATGCAATGGCAAGAGCATTCAAGAGGTGGGTTATAGCAAAGTGGGCAAATCTGTGCTGCAGGTGTCAGACGCTGTGTGATGACTTTCTTAGCTTTTGGATTGATGAAATGTAGTGCTCTCCTATGTTAATACAGCTCAAAAGACTTCACCTGATCATTATAAGGATATGGAGTCAGAAACTATGATGGGTAATGCATGGCTATTAAGGGGACTAAAAATAGTCCAAAATAATTTTGGCTCAGGTTCTGAAATATTCCAGAACTCTTCACCAATGGACATAGCCTTTCTGCTGGGAACTGAATTCAGCTCACATTTGGAAATCTGGCTCACGAACTCTTCAAGTTAAGCCATAAAGCAAAGCAATAGTTGATGTCACATGAGTATGAAGGAGGCAAGCAAGTTTACAAAGTAAGTGGTAGATGGTGCGTGCGTGTGTGTGCGTGTGTGTGTGTGTGTGTGTGTGTGTGTGTGTGTGTGTGTGTGTGTAAGAGGTGGGGTAGAGACTAGAGATCCCCTTTAAATCATAAAGGCTGAGCAGCTCTCATTCCCAAGACCATCCTGGGTGACTTCAGGCCCTTGGGTTTTTGCTGTGAGAACACTCAGTCTTTAAAAGGGACCTGGCAACACTTATAAGAAGTAAAACCACTCCCTGTGGTTCTGAAGGTGAAACAATTTTTGCAAAGAAAATTCTTACTAAAGAAACAAAAATTAAAAAACAAAACCCAGGTAGCCCTACTATGCATAGAAGTCACCACTGTGTGTGAGTAAAGGTTCTAAACCTGAGGAGCAGGTGGAGCTATTTACCCACACATTGCTAACAAGTTTCCTATCTGCGTTTGAGAGGAACGTCCTCTCAGTGGAGAAAAAAATGCTGATTCTCCAGGTGTCACCAGCTGGTATCCAGAGTGCAGCAGCATGTTCTGGCCTTACGGAACCCTCACCTGAAGTGTACAAAGTAGGACCAAAACATCCTTATTCGCCAAGGGAAGTCAGAGCACCACAGAGAGATTAAACAGCATCCCTGAGACACACAGCTGGGGACTGAAATGCTAACCCAAGTAACAGACTCCACACACGCATGTCAAGCCACTGCTCTGCTGCTCTGGGGCCAAAAGATGTGATGCCTCACCCCCTTCTCAGAAGGTTCTGTTAATAGTGCATATCACACTTGGACTTTGATTTTTTTTTTCACTGCTTATTGTCAATTTTTATCAGAACATAATCTCCTGGGCACATTGTTCATGGCTGAAGGTTCGGAAGCAGAGTGTCATATGTATTCTTTGAGCGAGAAGCAATGATAGGGAACACAAACTGTCCACAAGATATGGTTATTGATGGTATATTATAAATAATAATGATGAAAACAACTCACCCGGGCACTCCAAGCCACCAAGATTCCAGATGTTTCCAAGAGCTGGCTGGCCCACAGGAGAGAGCGAGCTCCTCTTGTCCTCTGTCTTTATCCTACCCCTCTACGTAATTGTGACCATGCCCAAATGGGTGTGGTCAGTGGTACAGGTATCCAGGATCTCTTCCTACAAGGCAATGTACTGAGCCTGGTACATCGATCACCTTGAGGTCTGATTAGAATATTATATATGGGGCTGGAGAGCGGGCCCCATGGTAAAGAACACTGGCTGCTCTTCCAGAAGACCCGGGTTTGATTCTCAGCACCCACAAGGCAATTCATAGCCACCTCTAAGTCTAGTCCAGGAGATCTGATTTCCTCTTCTGGCAAAATATCCATGCACATAGGATAAAAATATTTTTAAAAGACTGCATTGTATACTTCTTACACATTCTTTATGTGTCAAATGATCTTATTTCAAATAAAAGACCTGAGATTTATATTGAGAGGAAAAGAAGTTGCCTCTAAGGTGACAGCATGTGGCATGGACAATAAGCACCACCTAGTCTCCTCAATCTACCCCTTGCCTCAATTTTTCTTAAGCTGCTTTGAGAATCCAGGGGCACAGCATGGCTCTAACTGTATCTCACAAGACTCCTCCCTAACTAGAGACTACTGTGTCAATGGGGACACCTCTGAGGCATGGCATTGGCAAATAGCAACTGAGTTGAGTATACACAAAGATACTAAATAAAGGAGTAGCATCTAGAATTTATGAAGAATAACTATGAAAAAAAAGAAAGTACAGAAATCTATAAGGTGAGTAGGTCATGGCCAGGAGCAGACATTGCACAATAAAGAGCTCTTGAACATCCTGTGTGGTTTGGAAAACTTAACTCTTGAGTGACTGTGGACATAATATTTCATATTTAGATAAAACTGCACAAAGTCAGACACATCAAGTGTGGCAAACTATAACTCTGACCCACTGTGGGGAGGAGGAAACACTGTACCCTGACTTTCAAAAATGACTTGGCATGGCTCTGGTGGAGATGAAGGAACATCCCTATGACTCAGCTGCACTCCACACTGGGCAGTGGACCAATACCATCTGCGAGAGGCTATGAAATGTGCAACCTTAACCCATTACGGATGTTATGAGTCTGCATGACGGGAGTGAACATGCAGACCAGGAAGCCGTTTCTGGGGCAGTGTTTTTGACTTTCAGATGTCTATCTGATAATCTAGAAGTATTTTACTTAAAAGTCCAGATGCCCAGAGCAACTAAATTGGAATTTGTGAAGATGGGAATTCAGGCACCAACGTATTTAAATGCCACTTAGAAACTGGAACACATTAGTAAGATTAAGACCCATCAGGAAGAAGTCTCTTAAATTGTGAGGTGTGCAAAACCATCTTTAATGAGAAAAACCTGGAAGTCAACCTAAATGCCCCCTGACCACCCATGGCATAAACTGGAAAATAGCATGACAGTAATAAATACCTAGGTGCTACAGCCACATCAATTAACAGGGGGTACAATCTGGATCTAGAATGTGTCCCCACAGCCCATGTGTTAATGACTTTGTCCTCAGTTTGGTGATATCAGAACATATCCAAGACATTTAAGAGGTGGTGTATAGTGTGAGATTAGGCCACTAGAGATGTGACTTCTAAGGGGATGGTGGGACTCCACTATATGCCTCATCCTCTTCCTTTGCTCACTGGTCACCACGAGATGAGCATCTTGATTTGTCACATGCTCCTGTAATGTTCTTCCTCACCACAGAAACAAATGGCATGGAACCAACTGAACCTGGATTGTAATCTCCAAAGCCATGACCCAAAGGAATTGTTCCTCTTTTGCAGTTGAATATCTGAGATGTTGTTACAGAGATGGAAAGCTAACTGGCCCATGTGGATAAACTTACATCATAGCTGAAATTCATGAAATGAAGACTAAAATGTTAATGCAAGGATCAATGAAAAACAAATTGGTTACTTGAAAAGATTAACAAGATTGGTAAGCCTTTGGCAAAACAGAGAGAGAGAGAGAGAGAGAGAGAGAGAGAGAGAGAGAGAGCGCTAAATTAAAAAAATTCAAGGTGCAATGAACAACAGATACAACTGAAATTCACAGGATTATTGGGAGTATTCTGAAAGCATACACTGATAAATTTGAAAATTTAGAAGCAAAAATTTAGAAGCAATGGTTAAGTTTCTACATACAAATGATTTACCAAAATTGAGCCAAGAGGATACAAATGACCTCAACTGATTAATAGCAAGCAATGAGCAGTAACATAAAGTGCTCAAACAAAAACAAAAATAGAATAAATAAAACAACAGCCCAAGATTGAACAAAATCATTCTAGATGTTACAGACCTTCAATGAAGGGTCAACACCAATAACCAATACTCCAATAGATCCATAAAAAAGTAGTGGAAAAACACTCAGAAACATGTGCTAGGAAGCCAGTATTACCTTGATACCAAAGCCAGATAAGGATATAGGCAAACACACACACACACACACACACACACACACACTATAGAACATTTCCCCCTGATGACTATAGACACCAACATTGTTAAAATATACTTGCAAACTAAAATCAAAAACATTTTAAAGGCAGCTTGTCTCAGAACTCTGAGAGCTGAGATTATATGTTGTCTGCAATGTGACTGAGAAAATGGGAGCAGGCTCAAGTTCCAAATTATTCATTAAGCAAGACTTTGGGTACTAACCAATGAGATGGGGTATTTTGGGAGAGGGCACGTTCCAGCCTAGGAGGACAGGAATTTCTTCCAACCAGGAGACTTCAAAAACCACTGCCTTGTCCAATTCTCTACACTGACGCCCTAGTTGCAGAATGGCATGTTAGAACTGCTTCCTTTCACTCATCTCTTGAATTTGTCATATGATCTCCCACATGCTGCCCATGTTCTGGCCACACAGAAATGTTAACAGGTGAAAGCAGGTATTCAGGATGGTGTTTACTCTGGAACATGGGAAGGAAGAGAATGTGACTAGGAGAAAGTGACGATTGACAAAATGGTTTTTAAGGTCCTGGCAATGTTTATTTCTTAATTCAATATTAGGAATATGGATATAAATATTTTGGAAGTTGATTTAACTTTTAGTATAATTTTATGTGTATGGATATTTTGCCTGCAAGTATGTCTGTACACTATGTATATGTCTGATGCCCATAACTTCTGGGACCAGAGTTGCAGACAGTAGTGAGCTGTCACATGGGGTGTTGGGAATCAAACCTGGGTCTTCTGGAAGAACAGCAAGAGCTCTTAACCATTGAGACATCTGTACAGTCCATAAAAAAATATGTTTTTGTTTTGTTTATAGAAAAGACAAAAATTAGGTGCGTCTAAGGCTCAAAGTCAGTAGGTCTTAAGTAGCATCTAGACTACAAACAGCCAGGTCCTGCTTGGACCAGGCTCATCTTGGGAAGTCCTAGGTCAACTAGCTGGATAGGGTAGATTCAGACAGTTGACTGTCTATGTAGGGCAGCAAACTGGGGACCACTCCACATACATTCAGACAATACCAGATAGGGCCAGGTGTAAACAGGCTGGAGCCAGGCAGATGGGAAATCGTTGAGCAACAGAGCAATGATCAGGCAGCAGTGCAGCAAGGGCTCAGGCAGATGAATGAATACCGTGTGTAGTTTTAAGTGTTTCTTGTTTGCTATGTTCTAAACCCAGACTCCGTACCGTATTTAAAGGGGATGCACGCTTCCAGTTCTCTCCAGGCATTTCTACTCGAAGAATTTCATCCGATCCTTTCTTGACTATGGCTGATACTACTATCACTTCAGAGTTTTTGTTTGTGTGTGTGTATGGGGTGGTGGTGGCTTGCTTTCTTAAGACTGAATCTCATACATATTTTCTAAATCATCGTTATTAATAAATTTGGTGGCAACCGATTTTTTTGTCCATTTTTATTCAGCTCCTATGCTGGTTGGTTTTCGTCAACCTGACGCAAATGCAGACAAGAATGACTCTTAACTGGAAAAATAAAAAGCTTGTGTCAAGCTTGGCCTGTAGACAAGCTGAGGGGCACTGTCTTGACTATCACAATGTGGGTGGGGCCATCCCTGGACTGACAATCGATCCTGGGTTCCATAAGAAAGCAGGGTGAGCAGAAGAGCAAGCCAGGAAGCAGCACTCCCACGTTCCTGCCTTGGTTCTCCTCAGTGGACTGTGACCCAAGATAAATAAACCCCTCTCTCTCACTTTTGTCCAAGGAGTTTTACCACAGTAACAGAAACCCTAGCTCAGTCATCACCCTTATGAATCTTACATCTTTATGCAATTGCCTCTTGAGAATCTCTCTCCCTTCCCTGGCTTAACACATGGTTAGAATTCTTGGCAAACTGTATTGTTGATGGCAACCTTCATTCTCTACTACAGAGCAAACAACTTGAATATAACCAATATATGTTAACCCATGACCTAAGTTGTTTTTTTGTTTGTTTTTCAAATAATTAAAACCACCTTAGCAGGAATGCTGGCACACACCTGTAATCCCAGGTGAGACTCAGGAATTGATTATACAAGGCTGGCCTGGGCTGCAGGGTGAGACTCTATCAAAAGAAGGAATCTTCCTTCCATCCCTGTTTTACTAGAATGTCAAGTCAGAAGTGTCCATCAGGTCATTATTCCTAGGCTAGATGTAGGTCAGTGGTAGAGCACTGTGCTGGATCTCCCAGCATTGAAACAAAACAAAATCATTCCTGTTGGAGTTGTCTTAACTATTGAGATTATGCCTTACTTATTAACATGTATTTGAATTTGGTTTGTGTAATCAGAATAAGGCCAGCTTGAACATGCTGTGTTACCTTGACAGACTGCATGTGAGTGCTACTCTGGCCTTTGTGTATGAATAGTCTACAGATAATGGAATTCACTGTTCCTCTTAACAATATCAAAGACTTTATCTGTATGATTGCCTGAGCTTCCAATAATTTTGGAGTTTAACACTTTTACCAGTTCTTCCAGTGTTATCAGCTTGTTTTCTTCTGGAAGTTGTATCTCCATTGAGTATCTCTGCTGTGAGGCTTTGCTTCCCAGGTCTGTCTCTGAGACTCAGTCCTCAGGAGCAGACTCCCTAGTAGCCGAGACCAAGGAGAACATGAGAGGGAAGCCATGCATGGCTTTCAACTTGAACTGAAGCTCTGTTCTCAGACACAGCACACATCTGTGGCTTCTTTCCTGATGGCTCAGAAGTTTGTGGACCCCTCATTCCCCTGCTAACTCCAGGATACCCCAAAGGAGTATCTTGCCCTTTCTCACAATTTAAATTGGTATGCATGGTTTTATTTTGAGGGATACTTTTTCTGAGACAATAATGACCTCCTTCTCCAAGTTACAAAGAATGTGGCAAAGCAATGCTTTACATTAGGATTTGAGGGGTTTTCTATGACAAAAACCCCAACCACCCAAATCTTTATCACTGACTGATGATTTGGATGAGAATTGTACCCATAGGCTCAGCTGTTTTGAGTGTATGAATATTTGGGCCCAGGTTGGTAGAATCTGAACGGATTAGGACAGCCTTGGAGGAGCAGTCACTGGGGTGGGATTTGAGGTTTTAAAAGCGCACACCAGGCTCAGTTAACTCCCTCTTTGCTTCCTACTTGTTGATCAGATATAAACTCTCAGCCACACCTACAGTACCATGCTGGCCTGCTCCCCACTATGATGGTCATGGGCCATAACCCTCTGAAACTGTAAGCCAACCCCCAATAAACTGTAAGTCAGCTCCCAATAAGTCCTTGGGTCATTCTGTGTCTTCACAGCAATAGAAAAGAAGCTGACTTCTTGATTTCAGGGATAATAGTTATCAGAATGAAAGTGAATGTGGTTACAGAATCTTACCCTGGAGGTGATTTCTATGCCCATCTTTTAATATTTAAGTTAAGCACAAATTCATACATTAGAAATAACCCGCTCATTCTCCAGTCTGCAAAGGTGTGTTTTACATAGACTCTTGATTTCTTTTGTTAACTAGAGAGAAAAGCAACTTAAGTCTCCCAGAGAGAAGCTTCTGTATCCAGAGAACATCTAGTTGGCATCCATCAGATTAGGGGTGGCACAGCTCAGGAGGGAGCCTACAGTCAGTGTGGCCAAGTCTCAGGGGCCCAAGACCCCCTCTGGATTCCATTACTTCACAAGGCATGCTCAAAATGATGCTGCTCCAACATCACGCCCCCTTGGCTCTGGGGAAACATGAGTTGCTCTAAATGAATATGAAAAAGCAGTGAAGAAAAGGACAGGTCTCTCATTCTTTATCTGCCCACTGAGTTGTTTCCTATTTGTTAGTAACAAATGAGGAGATTTAGCTAATGGATTTAGTACTTTCACTCAGTTGTTTAGTAGGTAAAAACAGGGAGGTAAGAGTATCCAAGCACTCCCCAGAACCAGGATGAGAAATTAGGTGTTTAGAACTCTAGGTTAGCTTCTCTCCAACAGGCCACTGAGGTGTTTCTCCCCACCTGGTGCTCTGGACTTCTGGGCAAGCATACCCTGGAAGCTTTGTTAACGCACTCACAGGGGAACAGCCCTTTGCCCCTCTTCCCAAGGCTCCCTCCAAGGATTTAAGACCAGAACACAGCCCTCTCATGCATGCACACACCATATCCTTCCCCTTCCCCAAAGGCTGGAACTAAAGCATGTGCTGTGTGTCAGGCAGCCAGCATGTCCTCTTAAAGCATGACCAGGGAGGGCTGCTCTAAGAGCTGAAAGCTGGCATCCTTCCTCTGGTGCTCAAAAGGCTGAAAAGACCCTCTGGCATCCCAACTCACCCTTCCCAGAGAAACGGGTACTTTGTCCTTTGCCAGCTGTGTGTCGAGGAGACTACTCTCAGTTTTGTGCATTTATAGCAAGCATCCACTGCACGTCCCACTTAGGGACCTTCTGTCTCTACTGCTGCTTTGTGTTTCTGCTTCTTATGGAAGTATCTCAAGCCTTTTACCAACAGCAATGCCCCAAGGATGAATGGTGCGATCTTACAATTTCCTTTGATGGCGAGATGAAGGAAGAGGCACAGAAGCCCACGTGTTCTGATCCATGCGTCCTTTATTCCATTACCAACCACCGTGCCGCATTCAGGCAACAGCACACAAACTGGCAACCAACGCAATCCAGTTGTACAACGATCTGAGGCTTACAGTACATTTAAGGCTTTTAAATTTGAAAAAAAAAAAAAAAAAACTAAAATAAGACCAAACAACCCCAAACCCAATCCCCCAACCAATACAAGTAGTGTAGCAATTTTAAGCATCTCATTTCTGATGTTCACCTGGCACAACTCCAGTGTCAAAACCCAAATAACTCCTAAACTAAGAAATCAGCTTAGGGTAATTTTAATTACCTAAAGTCTTCAAAGCAGAAACTTGAAATTTTTGTCTTGGAAATGTTATAAAAATTTTAATAGCAAAACATAGGAATAAAAACATATTAACAAAATGTATTCAATCATTTACAATACAAACAAGGAATCTGCAGTTCATTGTTGTAGCCTGACAAAAGAAAACTACCCATTAAGAATCTATGCACAATGTCATTGCAAATATGTACAGGACTTTAAAAAAGCCGACAAGGAGGACTTTACAGAAGGAAAGTCGGCCAGGCTTTATTAGACCAACCAGACAATCAAAATATTAAAACTCTTGGCTAGTAATAAATTTACACTTAAAAAAACCCCAGTTTCCTGTTGTTTAAGAATATTCCAGTTGTATTTATATGATTACAGTTGATGAAGCTGTTGGTGATAGTTCCAGTAAACTACTCTTTATTTCATGTGTGTGGGAAAGACTGGCATGTTAACACAAGTTTATGGAGGATTTCTCACAACAGTTTTCCAGTTACACTAACATAGCTTCACAAATGGATCTCACCCATGGCACCAGAGCTGAGAGTGCTGCAGATCAAACACTGGCACATGGGTGAGAGGGTGATCCTGCACCAGTTGGGGAATCAGAGGTGACAGCAAGGGAGACAGACTTGATCACGCTTTAGTCTATGACGCTGGGAAACAGTCCCCATGGTCAGCTCTCATTCCCACTCCTGCAAGGTCATACAGCTGAGATTCCAGCTGCTCAGCCTAATGGAAGGTGGAGATTAAGTACAAAAGACAGACTTTGTTAGCTCTTTAAGGAGAACATCCCAAGGACTGGGCCCCTCTCTGTGGTTATTGGGCATCACTGTTAATCCAGTCAAAGTGTGTGCAAACAAGGATCCTCGCTTCACAGTAATGAGGTAAGGCTGGCCGCCATCTTCAAGAGTTGGGAAGCTCGTGAGATATGAATTGTTTTAGTCGTTCTAGGTACTGTGCATAGAGCTCTATGTCATTGTGCCCAGCCCCCTCAACCCACAGCGGCTCCACAGCACGGGGACAGCGCTCATACATTGCCAGGCCATGGGAGAAATCGATGACCTCGTCCTCAGTACCGTGAATGACCAATACAGGAGAGGTGACTTTCGATATCTTGTCAATGCTGCAAGACAGAAATGGGAAGGGGAGACAAGGACTCCTTTAGTCATGCTCACAGAAGTGCTGCCCTGTTAAGTGGGTCAACACCAAGGCTGGACAGAACAGAGCTTGGTGGTGCCCTCACGACTAACAGGAGTGTCCAGGTAGAAGTGATGAACTCACACCAACACACTATAATGGCTCAGCTTTCTTTTCCATTGTTTTCTAGTAATATCTTTTTTCTCTTAACATATCTTTAAAATTTGAAATCACTTAAGATTTGTAGCACAGGAAGATATTACAGGTTCCCATAATTTCTAACTCATTTCCTATTGGGCTAACAGCAGCCATTACCGTGCTTTATTTGTCAAAACCAGGAAATCAACTTTGGTACACACATATTAAGTAACACCTCCCACTTTTATTTGGATCCCATTTGTTTTTTCCACAAATGACTCCTTCCTATTCCAACAGCCTGTCAAGAATACTATGTAGCACTTAACTACTTTTTTTTAATTAAAAACATCAGACTAGCAAACCAGTACCTAATTTTTTTTTTTTTTTTTAGATATTCATGTTTTGAGAAGACTTTAAAATGTAAATAGGCCAGCACTTGAGATATCTGACTGAATGTCTTTGCAAAGTGGGACTGGGTGCTCCTCCAATTCTCAGAAGCAAATTCAGGTTGGGTATAACTTTAATCCCAGTACTCAGGAGGCAGAGGCCAATGGATCTCTGTGAGTTTGAAGCCAACCTAGACTATAGAGTGAATTACAGGACAGGCTCCAAAGCTACACAGAGAAACCATGTGAAAAACAAAACAAAAAACCCCAAACAAACAAGGAAGCAAATCTGGGCTGGAGAGATGGATCAGTGGCTTAGAGCACTTGTTGCTCTTATAGAGGACCCAGGTTCAATTTCCAGAATACACGTGTTGGCTCATAACTATCCATAACTCCAATTCCAGGGGATCTGACATTCTCTTCTGGTTTCTTTGGGTACTAGGCACACATGTGGTACACATACATGAAAGTAAAACTTATACATATAAAATAATCTGAAAATATTTTTTGAAGAAGCCCCATTTCATAAAAGCCGAGGCCTAACTCTTTGATAAAAAGAAAAGCACTACTTAGTTCACAAGCGTAATGTGATGTTTAGATTATACTCCAACTACCTTCTGCTTATAAAAGACCAAATCCACTCTTACAGGATGAATTTTCAAGGACCTTCAAAAGACCGAACTTTAGGCTCTGAAGACATCCCAGGAGGAGCTGAAAGGACCTAAGGCATTTGTCAGGCTGGGTGCCTGGGTGACTGCTCTGATGGGGAGATGGTCCATTAAGCCATGAGTAAATATATCTTTCCATCTGTCCTTTTGCCCAAGACCTGCTTTACTGGTGACTCCTTTTTATAGTTGATCCTAGTCAGGCTTGTAAAAAGACACAAATGGGTCTATTTGTGGGAGTCTTTCTGATAAAGTAACAGCTAACATTCATCACAGCTGAACACTTTATGCAGTCCACATGAAATCTCATTTAATCCTTGTGAAACAGGACCCATGAGGAATTGCCTTGTGTTTGATCAGGGAGGGAACTGAAGCTCAGAGAGATTAAAAAGTACAGGCACTAGGCCAAGGAGATAATAAAGAGAGCTAACATCAGTTGTACATTCCAAAGGTCTACAAGTTGACTGCCACAGTCTTTATGAACAACCCGTGAAGCTGTCAACTGCTTGAAGGCACCCCAGAAAGACTGAAAAATCCCAGCAGCCATAGGATCTGAGAAAATCAGAGCCTCTGTGGCCATGTGCAGTTTTGCAGAGCAGGAATCTCACCAGAAACCTACGCCTCCCCTGAATTTCATCTTAAAGTGCCTTCCTTTATAAGCCTTCAACTACACTCAGTTAAAGAAGATAGTTATTCATCTGTTAGGAGAGACCTGAGACTATGCCCCATGCTGCTGTTTCTGGGAACCTCCTGCTGTCTGCAGCAGGCATCTGAAGTTGAAAGCCATTGTCTGACCCTCTATGCAAAGGTAGAAAATAACCAACACTGAAGTATGAACAGGACTTATCCTCTTTATCTTTTTAACATTGGAAGGAACTGTGAAAGTGTCTTCCCTTTCAGAAAGAAAGCATTCTGCCATCTGGTAGCAAAGGATACTATATTTAAAAAAAAAAAAAAAAAAAAAGGTTTGCCAAATCCAATTAATGTTGAAAGCCAGTACAGCCATTAATGGCTTGAAATATATTCCATCAATAATTTAGGGTGCTGAGTAGAAGCCATGGCCTCTTTGTCTCTAACTTTACGAAGCCAGTGATGTCACTGCTCTTGGCCTGATCTATAAAGAGTACAGTAACAGAATCAACTTTTTAACACCGCTGGGAAGGCTAACTGGAGGGGCAGTCACAACACCTGGTGAGTCAGACAAATAGCATCTGTTGCTGGTTTGTCATTAATTAATAAAGTGCAATTAGTTACAATGGAATTAGCTTCAATAGCTGCATTTTAAGGTATAGGCTAATCTCGTTATTTTGTTGCCAGGGTAACTCCTAGAATTGCTTCCCACAAACATGCAAAATACTCATCTCTAAACAAACGGCCTCTCATTACCAATTCAGCACAAATAAGGCCACATTTGCAAGGCACATCAACCCTACTTAGCATTCGAAGTCATGCCACCAGGAATGCACAGTGTCCCATTCCCAGGAAGCAGGGTTTCAGTGCAAGCTGTACAGAATTGAGGGTCAGCCAGGGTGCTAACAGAGGTTTCTTCCTGTGAAATGAGACAGTGGCCGTATGCAGCCAAATGCTGTTTTTTCTTCCCCAGCAAGAACAGGACGGTGGCAATTAATAGGTCAACTGAAGCCCATGCATTACTCCTGCTGATGCTTTTCCTGGAAAGTGTAATACAAGCTGGCTAGCTTCTGCAATGTACTGTGGGAAAAAGCTCAGGGGCAAGTACTCTAAAAATACTTCTCACATTATCACTTAAATAACAAAAAAACAAAACAAACAGTGAAGAAGGAACTTGCAAACAAAGCACTTTCCTCACAGCTTTCAAATTACAGTGGTTCTCCCTTCCTTTAAGGGGAGCTAGAGAACAGCAGGGGTCAGATAGCAGGAGGAGCCCTAGGCTGGCCAGGACAGGTCTTATGCCTCTCCCAGGCAGGACATGTCTACAGGGGCAGGCTCAAAGTGTAATATCGGGAATAGGAGGTAATTTTCTCAACTATCCCCAGGGACATCTTTCTATTCTTCTCTCAAAGATTACCTGAGCATGTGACTTCCCCCTCATCCACATTCTCTGACTAAAAACAAGAAATTTCATACATGTGCTTGTTTTTATTTCAGGGTCTAGACCAGGGCTAATTGCTTCTTTAGACCTCTTGTGTGTAGCTCTTCAGTAATTGAGCAATACAGGTCCCTCTGAATAAATCAACACTGAACTGGAAGTTCCTTCAGGACATGCTGTATGTTACATCTTAATCAATTAGTCCTGGGCCCTGGCACACTCAAGGTCCTTATCCATCATCTGGAGACTGCAGTCTCAGTATGCTACATTTGCCTCACATCCCCAGTGGTGCCCAGTGGGCCTGACATGGAAGGATGCTCAATCAATATTAGAAATTGCACAGATGTGGACTCTGAGCACTGACTGACTTCTCACTCATCCAGTTGTACACTTACCTGGGGAAAGCATCAAAACAGTATGTTTTCCTGGTATCTGGAAAAGCAACACGCAAACCAGACATCAGTGGGGAATGGAGGATGACCGCTGCACACTCATATCTCGAGGCCAGGTCCACAGTGGGGACAGTCCCAATGCTCTGTCCATAGAGGATAATGTTCTCAGGACTCACGCCATACCTGAGCAAAGCAGAGGTTACACACCATTAGATAATGTGTGGGAACAGGGACGATGACAATGATATATTAAGCCCACAAAAACTCACACACATATTAACTTAAAACTTTTATCATCTAACCTTTATATTAGCTTAAAATGAATGTGAATTTTATAAAAACAAACAACAGAGGCCTATTTAAGAACTAAATGACTAAGAATCTGTCTTCTACATTTGTAAAAGTACCGAGCATAACTTCATTCCTGGCTGGTCATCTAAACAAATGCATTGCAAATTTTGGGCAAGGTTTTACTCATCTTGATATTATGCTATTCCTTTTAAAGATTTTCTTTGATAGTCATTTTTCTGAAGTAAAAATAAATGCAAGGTCTGACAAACTAACAATACTTCAAGTGAAGTTTTAATGCTGTGACAGACACTGGCATTTATCACAGAACAGTTGTCTGAGAGATAATGAATTTGAAAGCAATCACATCTTTTTTTCGAGACAGGGTTTCTCTGTGGCTTTGGCTGTCCGGGCACTCACTCTTGTAGACCTGGCTGTTCTCGAACTCACAGAGATCCACCTGCCTCTTCTTCCCAAGTGCTGTGATTAAAGGCGTGTGTCACCAACAATCACATCTTCTTAAGCCTCTTCTCAGGGCTACATGCTTCCCAGATTTTCAACTCAGCCGTGGTCTCCAGATCCACCTCTCTAAAAGTTCCAGCAGGCAATGCCCATGTAGAAGACCGACTTCCCAGCCTCCCTTGCAGCTCTACCAAGGGCAGATGTTAATGAACAACCACCAGGTGTGGCTTTGAAGGAAGAAGTGTGCTTTCCTTTCTTCCCTCCCTCCATGTTGATGGGAAGTGATGTGAGGTGAAGGTGGGAGAGAAAGCTACATGCTCCTATAAGGGCAGAACAAATCAGAAGGCAGACAGATAAATGCACCCCCTTACTAGCCTACAACAGACAGATAGATGAGAGACGAGAGATGGCTCAACTGGTTAAAAAAACAAACAAACAAACAAACAAAAAAAAGACGCTTATTGCCAAGGCTGAGGACTTGAGTTCTTATCCCTAGGACCCACATAATAGAAGGAGGGAACCTATTCCTACACTGCCCTCTGACTCACATATGTGCAGCATCACACACACACACACACACACACACACACACACACACACACACACACACACCAACAATAAATAGATGTAAAACAAGTTTTTAAAAAGCTATCAAGAGTATACTAAGAGCAGGACAGGACAAAGAGAAAGACAAATGGGTGTGTGGGGAGAGCAGAGGAAGTGTGGACATCTAATACAAATAGAACACACAGCGCCTCGTTTTGTTATCACATGAAGATGCGCATTAAAGCAGCGAGTAGTTATTTTATACCCAAGAGACTGAGGAAAACAAGAAAAACAATACACAAGGTGGTGGAATGTGCTGTCATCTTGGCTGCGTCTGGAATACTCTCTGCACATGTGCAAGTTCTGCAGAGGCTCTTGCTGAGAAAAGTGTCAACACATGGGGTGGGTCTTGGATGAACAGAAGTGTAGAGGTAAGGGAGCGCCCATCTAGCACCCATCTCTCTGCTCCTTCCTGACCACAGACCCAGTGTGAGCAGGCACCTCATGTCCTTGCTGTCCTGCCTTTATCCCACTGTACTCAAACTGCAAGCCAATAAAAATAAAAAACTATCCTTTGTCAAGTTGCTTTTGTTACTTTCGTCACAGGGATGAGAAAGTAATACAGATGACAAGATTGAACAACAGAATGTATTAGTTTATAGAAGGAGTATAATTGAAGGGAGTATAAATTGCTACAAAAAAAAAAAAAAATTGGGAAAACAACCTGGCAATCTGACATAAGCAGGTAACACTAACGGTACCATATGCAAAGTGTGTAAACCCACCAAAATGAAATGTTATTGTTTATTGTTCACCTGACAGCAATATTGTTACTGTTAACTTGATGCACTACTGAAAAACAAAGATCTGAGTCCCTACTAGTCAGGATAGCAGCTGTGGTGTGACAGGGAAGGGTTTCGTCTGGAAAGAAAGGTGTCAGGGTGCAGGGTGCAGTCTGTGTCCTGTTACAGTGTGCATCTCATTGGTCATTAGGTTGGACACTTGCTAGCTTATGATCCTCCGAGACTGGGGTTTAGATAGTTATTATCAGTCATGTGGGTGCTGGGAACTGCACCCAGGTCCTCTAGAAGAGAAGCAAGTGTTCTGACACTGAGCCACCTCTCCAGTCTCTAAAAAAGATATGTTTAAAGGAACATAAGGCCAAAAAATAGCTACTATAGAAAAGCTAACATCGGAATGTTCAAATGCAGCATACAAAAATAGGGCTGTGCTCCTTTAAAACGTAAGGAAAGGGACCTTGAGAGCAGAGTGTGAAATGGCAATGATGGTGTATTTTCAGGAAGAGTAGTCAATGATTTTTTCTTCTTAACGCCTCATTCAATCTAGAAAATACAATCCATGCTGCTTCTTTGGGGAGTTTACAAGGAAAGGCTCATAGTCCATTAGACATAGTCCATTAGACAGACAACAGAACTCAAGATGCAGCTCAAGGAGAAGGGACAACACCATGCTGTAGGACAGCAGGGAGACTCCACAGAAGGACATGAGAGAACTCAGGACAAATTGAAGCAGCTGCTGCACCCAGTACCAGTGTGGAACTGGGGAGAGTATGCGTATGTGCGGAGAGGAGAGGGCCAGAAAACACACAGGAAGCAGACCAAGGCACTTGTAGGCATTGACCAGAATGAGAGACATGAGAGTGTTCAAAGGTTAGGCCACTTGGCATCTGCTGAGTAGTTATCTGTGACCATCGGTTTGAGAATGAGAAGGAAGAAAATATCTAATAAACCAAGAAGGTTTGAAAACAAAACAAAATCCTGGCAACAGCTCCTACAAGTTCCTAGGAACTCAGAGGAGCAGGTCTGCCTACGGCAACCTCAGGGAGCTGCTCCATGGGGGCTGGGGGCTCAGTGCAGTTATGTGTTTGCTGATCATGAAGATTCCCTCTATCAAGGAGGGGTGGGTGAATGGCATCTTTCTACAGTGGATAAGGTGCTGAATCAGCATTGCTGTTATTACGACAACCCCTTGAAAATGCTCTCCTGGGACTGTTTCACACGAGCCACATTTCTTCTTCCCTCTGTGAGTTCCTTCTGCTTCCTTGCTCGTGCCTCTTTCCTCTTGGGCATCCTACAGCCTCAATTCTCAGAATTCTGTTCTAGAACCTCGTCATAATAATTATTTCCATGTAGGACTCTCCAATGTCAGAGAGTAGCAGAAGCATTACAGCTGTGCAGCAGTTATTGCTGAATGGATGACTAGACAGCCTGACGTTCCCGACCCTCTTCGTGCTGCTATTTTCTTCTTAGCTTTCAGCGTTTCACACTCGGTACCTCCCCAGTGACTCTTCATGCTGATTTCCCCATCCTTCTATTCCTAGTTCTCTCCAGTCCCATACCTTTCATCCGAGGGCTGGGAACCAAGAGGAAGTCTCCTGCATATCCTCTTAATCACTAAGCCTGACCCATTCCAGTCTTTGAGATGTTTTTCACACTGACTGCCTTTGTGACACAGGTTGCTGCTCTGTGGGTACACATGGTAACATCTTGTGTGCGACTGACCAGGAACTGCCTGATGAAACAAGTATATGGTAGGTATGCCTTCAAGGTGATGAGCATCTCCATTGCAAGAATCTGGAGTCAGTTCCCAGAGGTCATTCTGGAGATCCTACTGGCACTGCCTCTACATCCTTCCCCAGGAGGCTTAGATTGCTGACTTCTAATCTGGCCCATTCTGTGAATCATCCCATGACTATGGGAAACAGGTGTCCTAGTTTCTAGATCCCAACTGGGTTTCAACTCCCCTACCTCACAGACTCATGCTAATGATACACAGCTCTTGATAGCTTGTCAGGACTCTGGCCCCTGCTCAGGGCAGAACTTGGGGTAGCACCTGACCTGACAAATGTCCATGTCAGACCTGCCCTTCTCTCAGACCTGCCTTGCTCCCAGTTCGAACAACACGAACCTCCAAGATCCTCATTGCAGCCCATTTCTCAGGCTCACTGCATAATGTACCTCTCTGAAAACAAAGCAGAGCAAATCACCTTTTATTCTGTTACTTTCTAATCAAACCCTTCAGCAAATCCCTACCTCCAAGCCTACATATCCAAACAAACCACCACCTGGCTTGGTTGAATAACTATTCCAACCTTTACTCTCCAAGTAGCCCTTCAGCCATGAAAAGCTTAATTTCTTGCTGATCATAAACACCTTCTGCCTCAAGCCCTCGATGCCCTTCATCATCACTGCCAACCACTGAGCCCTGTAGACTCCTCCCAGTTCTACCATCTTCCCACACTTTCCCAATGTCTCTAGTCCACCCACAGTATCGTTCTACCTGAGCTGTTCATTCAGGTTCACTGAAGTGAGGTGAGGGGTATATGATGAGCCACTCTGCTGCATGCAAGCCCTGCACTACTTGTGGGGTATGAGCCCACAACCTTAGGTATACCCTTTAGGAAATTTAAGGACACCCATGTCCAGAGGTCAGTTGGAGGCATCTCCAGCTTTGAACTAAGTGTGATTACCGCCAAAGGCTACACAGAAACAAACAGACACACAGACACAGACACAGACACATGCACACACACACACACGCGCGCGCGCGCTTGCAATGGGGCACTGTCTATCCTTTTTTTTGCTGTTTGCTTTAGATAAGAACTTCTCTGGCCCACAGCTTGCCCAGTAGGTTAGACCAGGCTGGCTAGTAAGCCCCGAGAATCTTCCCATCTCTGCCTTCTTAGCTCAAGGATTACATGTGTGCACCAACATGCCTGTTTTGTTCACATGAGTTCTAAAGACCAAATTCAGGTCCTAGAAACAGAGCCATCTCTCTAGGCCAACGGCTATAAAAAAAAAAAAAAATCCATGCATACTTAATATTTCTGTGATATAAAACTCACTGAAGTCTGACACCTTGGAGATGCCAGACAGGAGCACAATCTCTGATTTGCATGACAGCGAACATGAAAGTGGCATTAATACCCAGTAAGCATACAAACTTTAGTCTTATGGGTAAGATCTAAGGTTTTCTTGAAACAATACTCGAAGTGTCAGAGTCAGTGTATGAGGAAGCCATGGCCCTCATTCAACAGCATGCATGATGTGCAGACACACCCTCGAAATCTCCACGTTTTGCTCTCAGACTCTCCAAATGTTCACCATTGTTTTGTAACCCAAGCTACATGCAGTCCAAGAGTGGCCTAGAGCCAGAGGCACCATGTCCCTCTTGGCATCGACAGGTGTTGGCCAGGAAGACCCACCCTGGAGTCTGACAGAGCCAGGAAGCCCTGTCCCATGAGAATAATCACCTATATAAGGTTAAAGTCATTTGTTTCTGCTTCAATGTAAGGCTTTCTTCTCTCTATAGCAAAGCACAAGCCCAGCCTCCCTGAGACACCCTGCATCCTGTGTGAGTTAATGGGCCTTGACTTTGTCCTTTGTCAAAAGCTTCCTCATTTATCTTCAGAAGCGTGCTTGGCATAGTTCCGCTGACTTTGAAGTCAACATTTTAAATATTTCAGAGCGAGAATTCCTAGGGGAAATTTCTTAAGTTGTGGGATGAAGACAAATGCACAAGGTAGTGGGGATGTTAATTGAACGATGTGATCTGAGGGGGAGAAACCCCTTATCTACTGTGGAGCCACACTGCAGAGAAAAGCAGCAAACAGACCAGCTGGAGAGGGAAGCAGGCCAACCCCAGCCAGGCTGGGTCTTTTGTCTCCAGGCAAAGTTATGGTGAGCTGATTGGGGACTTTCTGGACACAGAAAGCTTAACCAACAAGAGCTTTACATTTTAGGTATGAGAAGAACACCCATCACACAAAACAGGTTGACTCCCCTTTCTCAAGGTCCACTTTTGTATGACTGAAGATGTCTCAGCGACTGACTAACCAAAGCCTCATGCACTGTCTTCCCCGATGTTCATTCAGAGTAAACAGGAAACAGTCAAAGGATCTGCTGCATGGTGTTGCTTGAGAAAGTGAAACATTTACAAGTTATTGGCTTTTTTTCTTTCTTTCTAATTTTTAGTTCATTTAGCTGAATGGGACTTTTACTTTTTGTAAACTGTCTCCTCTAGAAGCCTTACAAATGTGAACAATCAGTCTTCCTTCTATACCAGTTATAAAATCAAATAGGCCAAATAAACCATGAAAGTAGCCCTGTTGACTCCAAGCTACAAGGGGGGAGGGATTAAACCACGTGTCTTTGAAGGAATAAAAAGTAAACAGATTCAAACTGAGGGCAGAAACACAGATATAAATGAAGGCAAAACACACAATACAGGTTTAGTTCACACACAGAGTAGATGATGGGTATGGGGAATTAAGCTCTAGGGAGGGAAGGCAGCTCACACAGGAACTTGGGGGTCAGCGGGGTACTACTAAAAATTAGTAGAGATGCAGCATGAAAAGACTTGAGGGTCAGGCACAAGATCCCCAGAATGCAGGGCTTTGTTGCAAGTTGTGGTCTGGGGAAGGCCATGGGTGGAGAAGGCTCCAGGGAAGAGGGAAGGGGGAGTTTCAAGTAACACCAGAGAGAAGGGCTGACAAAACTGGCTAAATTGAGGAGCTAGATAGAATTTTGTTTTGCTAGGAAGTTCCGTTTGGGAATATATATAGTTTCAGGAAACTAAAAGTCAACCTGTTGTACCACATTATCTTCCAAGCAACCTACTACAATCTCCATGAGTTCAACAGTGCCCACTGGGTACAAAATTCCCAGTGTGTTTGCTTCAAGGCCACCTATGCCCCTGCCCAGAACCCTGCACCCACTGCTCAGTAAATAAAACTAATAAACTCATTGGTTCCCCAGAGTGAACTGTGGTAGAATAGCAGCAGCCTGTTTTGTCACTGGGACATCAGGAGAAAGGGTAGACTTTGTTTAGCCCCACCTCCCACCCAAGGAACTTTAGCAACACTACTTGTCAGGATTAACTATAAGGAGAAAGCCTCTCAAATCTGTCTGATGTGCATGCTACAAAGACCATCCTTCAGTACAAAGCTTTATCTTCTGCTACAAATCAGAAGATGGTTGGCTGAAAGAGCCAGCCTGGGGCATGTCTGTGTATGTGAACATGAACTCAGCTCACCCTGGATATTAGAGGATGTCTCCATAACCCCCGTGGGATGTTCAAGCCTTTTATGCAAAACAGTGTAGAACTTGCATGTAACCTTACATTCCTCCATACTTTAAATCATCTCTATACTGTTTACAATACTTAACTCTATTGTTTATGGTATAATGACAAGAAAAAGAGCCTACATGTTCAGTACAGGGACAGGCATAGCCACAGCGGGCCTAACTACAGTCCACAGTGTTTCATGGGTACTGTAGAAACTGGCATGAGAGGCAGGAGGCCACATGCATGTATACATATTATTCTGCTCATATGGATTTGGCATGTTACTCAACAAACAGTAAATTCAAGTTTTGCTTTGGGGAATATCCTAGAATGCAATCCTCCACCTCCCAGATATTCCCAATTTGTAGCTGGTGGAATCCATGGATGCAGAACCCATGGGTAAGGACTGTTCATTTCAGTGTTTTGCCAATAGCAGAGCCTCTGGGAAGGATCAAATGCCAGGATCCCACTTGCAAGGATAAAATGAAATGAATAGGACACAAAAGCCTCTAAAAAAAAACAGCTTACAGGAAGGTTTGCAGAGTGGTGTACAATGCTCATCAACTCAGCCTTTCATTGTGTTATCTAAACACCCATTAGGCTGTGCATCTTCCTTTCACAAAGCACTAGCCACCTGTTTACAATGAGTCCTTCTACCTAGGTGTTTGCAATTTCCTTCTAAATAGAGATTAAGGGAAAGGTTCTCTGACAACTCAATTTTTTTCTGACATTCAAAACTGTTCCCTACACCAACTCTCTGTCAAAGCAAAAATAAATAAAGCCTGACATGACTTAATTTTAATATTTTAAAAACCATCTTTCAGAGCAAAACTAAAGTTTTAAAGAATATAGAATTAACTGTCTCTGAATCAGTTACAATTAAAATAGAATCACTTACTTGAATTCATCTAAATATAATTGAGCATGAAATTATCCTGATGATAATCAGACTCTTGGCATTCTGTAATTATCTGGAACATGCTGGAAAAGCCAGAAAATGCTGCCTCCCCCACAGCTGCACAGATACCTCCTTGCAGGTGAGAGAGAGCACAGCTGCCCTGATGTCCTATGCCAAATCCTAGCATGGGCACTTAACCAGTGAGAAGGGTTTCCTTTGTCCACAGAAAACACAGTTACTCTCAAATCCCACCTCTTAAAAAACCCCAATGAAAGAAAGCTAAGGCACAGACGTCACGAAAGCTCTCCCATGAGAAAACAAAGTTTAAAAACCAACTTCATGGCCCACTTGACTGTCAAGGCAGAAAGTCACTTCTTAGAACTAGATCATCTCGGGTGGTGTTAGCGCATGCCTTTAATCCCAGAATTCGGGAGGCAGAGGCAGACGGATCTCTGTGAATTCAAGGCCACCCTGGTCTACAAAAAAAGTACCTTTGCTGGACAGTGGTGGCACACACCTTTAGTCCCAGCACTCAGGAGGCAGAGGCAGAGGGATATCTGTGAGTTCCAGACCAGCCTGATCTACAAAGCGAGTTCCAGGACAGCCTCCAAAGCCACAGAGAAACCCTATCTGGGGGGGGGGGGGGGCTACAACATCTCCAAAATACTTTATCTCACTCTAACCATATTCTCAGAGGAGCTGAGAGAGACCTGCAAAGTCTGGAAGGTTTCCTTCGTGACACTGCCTTAACAAGACTAGAACACTACAGGTCACATCAGCTCCTGCAACAAAAAGGTTTCCACTAGGAAGTTCTCCAATGATGACAGAGGAGACGGGACACCTATGACCTAGTCTTTTTGGGGAGTACCACATCTGGGATGGTCAATGAGGTCTGGACCTGTCTAGGGTAAAAGAGTGAGTGACTTTTCAGAGTAAGACACAGGATTCTGGCATGGCCGATCCAAGATACCTTTCTCAGGGATCTGCTGCATGCCTGAATCATGTCCTGCACTGAGACAGGACATCTTTTTCACCACACAGATTCTGGCAATTACTACCAAAAACCAAATAAGGGGACAAGTTAGCCTGGTTCTTAACTCCCTTGCCTGAGGATCCACACCCAGCCTTGTACTTTGACCATGATGGTTCCCGATGAAACTAGACATACTCTGACTGCGAAGCAGTGATACACACGTGGTCATGACCATGGTGGAGATGTGCAGAACAGGGCAGTGTTGGAATCAGTGCTCCCAGATCTGCATCCTAGCTTGCCACTGCACTGCAACAGGAGGGAGGAGTAAATGAAGTGAAGAGAGAATACAGGGCACAGGGCAGACCAGCCAAACTTAATCAGACTCACTTCCACACACCCACAAGTGAACCACACTCTAAGTTCTCCTTCACAATCCTGTCTCCCTCCCCTGTGCCTTCTACACTGGTGTCCTGTTTCCAATCCCAGGCCTTGCCTAGCTAGGATTTATTGGCGCCCCAGTTACCATGGAATACTACACAAGCTGAGGCTAGCACAATGGCTCACTTGCCCTGATGTTCTGCCCTGCTCTAGACTCATCCTGACTGGGCTCTAGCCATCTGTAATGGCACCTTTGGGCAGATCCAGCCGCTGGCCCTTCCTTATTGACATTTTCAGCTCCATTCTATTGGACCAAATTCTCAAAGGTGTCTCTTGTTTTCATTTTCTCCACTCTTCCTTTTGCTTCCAAAAGCTTCCATCACCCTCTTTCTTAAAAGCACACACACACACACACACACACATACACACACACACACACAATAGGATCATCAATTATGCAAATAAATCAAACCACAGGGCAGCTTGGCAAGGTCCTTAGAGACTAGATGTATGACTGTATTTTACAGATAAGGAAACACCAGTTCTGAACAAGGTTACCAAGTTAACTGAGAGTTTCATTACCAAGACAGCTAAGTGAATCAGAGCTAGAACAGGGACTAAGCAGGGGAAGAGCCACAGATCCTGGGAGCTACAGACAACCTCCCTGGCAGGTGTAATAACTGAGCCGGTACCATCACAGCTTTGAACAGTGAACAACTGTTTGTATCCCACCTCTACCACTGACATGACAGGGGCATGCTCTCCATCACTGCACTGGAGTCTAGTCCCCACTGTGTACCAGGGTCTTCCCTACCAGAGGTAGTGGGTGAACACTCTACACTTCATTAGCACATGCACACCCATGACCCAAAGATGCAGCAGTCTGTACCCAGGGCACCCTGCTGGAACCCCATAGGCAGAACGAGTCCATCCAGTATCAGCCTTACCTTTTGTGGGGAGGGGAGATAGGAAGGCCGTAGTGATGAACAGGGGTAATAGCTACACAACAATGTCAAGGTGCTCAATGCCACAGGGCCATCTATTTAAAAGTGGTTATAAATGGAACCAAGTACAGACGTGCACCCCTATAATCCCAGCAATAGAGAAGCAGAAATAAGAGGAGCATCTCAAATTTAATGGCAGCCTAGCCAGTGAAGGTCAATCAGGATATACAAAATCCTATCTCAAAAACAATGTTTTTGTTATTATTATTTTGTTATTTTTGTTTTCCTGAGACAGTGTTGCTCTGGGTAGCCCCTGCTGTCCCGGAACTCGATCTTTAGACCAGGTTGGCCTTGAACTCAGAGATGTACCTGCCTCTACCTCCAGAGTGCTGGGATTAAAGGCATGTATAAGGGCTGAACATGATGATTCACACCTAGCATTTAGGAAGTAGAGGCAGGAAGACTGCTCTGAGTTCAAGGCCAGCTTAGTTTACACAGTTAAGACTCTGTTAAGACTCTTTAAAAAAAAACACATCAGATTACATTGGCAGATTTTGTGCACACACCCACAATTTTAAAATAGAAAATAAGGTGACCATTCCTCTCACATCTGACATATCTTATTTCCTTATTATCCTAGATTCTACAATGAAGACCAGCTCTCCCAAATTCTAAATAAAACAGAAACACACAGTAAAAACTGTCTTTTTTATTGTAAAATCCAGGGGCATTAAGGCATATTGATACTCTAAAGAAAAAAGATTCTTTACCCAGATGTTGTGACTCATACCTGCATAGGGAAGCTGAGGCAGGAGGATCACCAGAGACTAGCCTGGGCAAGACAGCAAAAGCCTATTTCAAAACCAAGAAGAAGAGAATTAGATTATAAAATATGTGACCCTGCTGTGCTCTTTTACCAACTGGAAGACTATTCCTCTCCTGGGCTACTTAGGGGAGAAGGTAAAAAAGGCTCAAGGAAGTTAGGTGGTGACAGCAAAGCTGATATCCTAAATACTGCTGTGTGAACATCATTTTACCTTCTTTGCCACAAAGGGCATCTATAGCCTGTCCTCCTTGGGAAGGTCTAAGTCTGCCATGCCTCCTCTTGGGAGATGAAAGGACTCCCTGGGAACCCCACAAAAGGCAGCTATGCACTAAGTGAGAACGCACTGAGGCAGGAGCATGTCTTTCAATGGCGGACTTCATTTGAATAAAACAGGAACAGAACACCAACTTCTATACTTGGACACTCAAGGGCGGCTGTTACAGGGTTGGTTGCATTCTGATATGCCACCTCCACCCCTGTCAAGGACTCTGGGATTATGTGTGCCAGAGTCTCAACAGCCTGCAAACAGCAGGCCTAACCCACAGAACCTCCCATTTCCTCTTTCTAGTCAGTCTCAAACAAAGCCTTGAAGCAATGTCAATGTTCTATTTTAATTAAAATACTATGTAGGGTACAAACTTAATGAAGCAAATCCTACATCCTTATTTATCGTAAACAGGAAGGCTTTCCTGGCCACTAAGAACATTGAGTACCATGATCAATAATTCAAAATACCCAGCTAACCGCATTCCATTCCACACACTTCACCATAACCAGTTACAATGTCTTATAATGCAGTCTTTGGGAGTAAATGCAAACCAGAGGCGTGGCAGGCTCTGGGTAGCTGTGGCAGGCAAGACAAGCATGCAGGGTTGAGTGCTCAGGGTAAGACATTCTCAACCTTTCTGTTGTTGTTGTTGTTATTTATTTTTTTTTCAAGACAAAGTCTCACTTTGTAGTCCTGGCTGTCCTTGAGCTCACAGACCACCTGCCTTTACCTCCCTAGTGTTGGGAGTAAAGGTATGTACCACTATGCTAGCTACATTCACAAACTTGCAGGCAGCAAGTCCATACCTGTGCCTTACATTGTTCTGCCATGGTAATGATGGTTCTCCTTTGGCAGAATATAAAATACAACATATCTCTTGTTTTCAGTTGTTTCAGAAATGGTGATGCCTTCTACAAGCTACATGCTAACAATGCCACTGACAGCTCCAGATGCAGACCTGCTTCCTACTCTGAAATGAAACTGTTCTGTAACTGGAAAACCTTCAAACTATACCATCTGGTTGCATTTATCACCCACACTCAGGTGCCTGGTAGGAGGGGCCCTCCTCACCCTGACAGCAGGGAATAAAGAGGCCAGCACAGGCTGGCAGAAGTGGGTCCCATGGATTAGGACAACAAGGAACATTTAGACCAGTACCCGGGACTGAGTAGTTAAACAGATGCAGGGGTTCAGAAGAAGGCAGATGTGCTTCTGGTCATCCCCTCTATATTGGGCAGAGAATTTACTGTCTTAGAGCAAGGCTTGTCTGTAACTAACTGTCATGTATCTGCTCTCAGGGACTCTCAGGAGCTTCCCCTGCTGGGTTCCTTCTCCTAAATCCACTTCACCACCCCGGTGAATTCCCCTCCAAGATGCCTCTGGGCACTTCAACACATAAAACTTTTAAATCCATCCTCAGCCTAAGTATGTTCTCCCATCATTATTTCTAAGACACTGCTCCCCTTTGCTAATTTACCAGTGTCTAAGCACCCACCAAAGTAATGCATTAAAAAGTCACATCAATCTTAGCGATGTGATCTTAAAGGTAGTAAGAAGTGGGTGTGTATGATGTCAGAGAAATCAAATGACATAATCTACAAAGCAAGAACAAATTCTTTCCATAATATTTACTTATATGCATGTCTATCCTGAAATAAGCATATTTTCTACAATGTATTAGAACTGCTAAGACTGAAAAAAAACAAACATATGGCTAAAGAATTTAAGAAAATATGAAGATTTTATTAAGATTCCACATCTGTTGTGCTCTAGCACAAAGCAAAATGCCTGAGTTGAGCACCCCCTTCCCCCCTCTTAGGAACCCGAGAAAAAGGCAGCTGTGACCCTCTATGAGAACTGTGACATGGCTTGTGGGGACTGCCCCTAGAGGTTGCTGGATCAGCGAGCTTCTGATCATGAGTGTCATCTACACTTAGTACCAGAACACCCAACTTCTAAGTATGGCCAATCTGTCTCCCAGGGCTGACACCCAGGATGGATGTACTTGGCAAATCTGTGCTTTTAGATAATCCCCTTGGATCACCTAGATGATAAAAGCTTTACCTTCTAAAAACAACCTCAGTTCTCTTCAGAACTCAGAAGGCCTTGGAACTTGCTTACCAGGCTTCGGTGACTTGAATGTACCAAGTGAGGTTGAGATGCCCATACTCACAAGTCTCTGCTCCTAAGTAATGCTCTACACAGACCTTATGTAGAAGGTCAACACTAAGGTGAGTTAGGCTGTTCTGTTCAATGATGGGAATGGATAGGCCTAGACCTTGCCCATTCCTCCTCCTCCTCTGCTAGAATAGCTCATCACTGCCCCTCTATAGATTCAACCTTACCAGGTCAAAGCAAGTGTAACAGCCCAACACCCAGGTGCTAATTACTACCTGTGGCTCAGGCCTGATGTGACCAAGTCTGGATCTGCAAGAATCTCTGCACACCATAGGCAACTTAAGGCCGTGTGCTCACAGCAGGCAAATTCTGTTAGAGCAGTGGCTTGGTCTTGTCATTAGCAAATGCCCAGCACACAGTAGAACCTATTCTATACATCTTGTCTCTGATCCTAGCAACAATCTGGTATGGCCAGCTCCATTACAGAGACCAGGACACTCAGTTCCCTGCAGTCAGGTGAACTGAGACCAAGTCTAGTGTCTGCCTCCATGTCACCACAGAAGACCAATAAAGGCTGTAGTGTGGGCCAATGAGAGCAGCCTTGCAGTGCAAAGTAGTATCAAGCCAGAAATACAATTCTCTCCAAGTACATAAGGAAGTCCCCTGGGCCTTTCCCATAAGCCCACACTCACAAGTCTAAGGATGAGGTACAAATCTTAGGAGGGGCCCCAGACACAGCAACTTAGTCAAAGCATGGCCTGTGAGAGCAGTACGGCCACTGGCTCCATGGACCACAGGCCCACTCAGTGATAGCCTTGGGCAGCCACTCTCCCTTCCTCTCACCCAGGGGTTCCAGTTACTGCAAAGAAACTCTTTATTTTCAGATTCTGGCCATGTTCTAATTTTAAAAGAATGCAACGCTATGACAGTGATGTTTAGCTGAAGGATCAAGACAGGCTCCAAAAATGTGGACTATTCACAGCCCCAGCCAGAAGGCTGGCAGGGCACAAGGAATGCGCTTTATTATGTGTGCAGTGGAGCTCTTAAGTGCCACCTGCCAAGCAGCCACATAGTTCGAATTTCTCACCCTCAATTTCTCAAGTAGCCAGATAACTTCACATACCCTCCCTGAGCTGGTGGCCCCAGTCTCTGTATAAATGCCCTGCACACCAGGCCGTACTCAGTGATTCAGAGTTCTGTCATGGAAGGATGAGGGGTCAAAGCTCTTAAGAACTTATCATGCCCACTGCAGCATTTACAAGCCAGCTAATGGATTTTTCTCTCTACACTTTGAGCTTAACATTTCTCTCTTCCTCTGCAAGACTGGAACAGAACTACCTGTGACCTCAGACTGAACTTTCTTCAACTGTTAGCACCAGACAACAGTGAGGACACTGGAGCAGACTATCAGAAGGAAACCACTTAGACGTGTTGTGTGCAAGGGTCTATAAAGTGCTGAAGGGACTGAAGCTCAAGAATCACAGTAAATGACACGGCACCGTTTCTTACTGCAATGTGAATGACCAGCACAAGAATAAATAAGTGCTTAACCAAGATAAAGGGAAATCCTTGGCATTTTAGAAAAATGTAGGATTTAAAAAAACTTTTCTGAACGATACTGAATCAAAGAGAAATCACAATAATAACCAACACGTAAAACATTGAGAGCACCAGCTACCAAGGCAATGAAACTTACTAACCATCATCCTGACCATCCACACAACTAAAATCATAGCAACACTGAACTACAAAATGAAACTCAGTGTACAAAAGACTTGGGATGGTGCCAAGTGCCAAGTGCATGGAGCAGGGTTCCTGACCACACCCACCTGTAGTAGCCCAGCATCCTCAGGACATCAGAGAACAAGTTAGGTCATCTCAACTACAAAGATATGCAATAGCTTAGAAATTGAAGAGAAAGCATTCTGAATTGTGAATTATTTGGGACAAGTCTTGATGAGGTCAGTGACATTTATTTTTATATGGCTGCCAGCCTGGAGCCTAATCCCCATCATTCTAGTTTTCTCCTACCACTGTGATAAAACACTATGAGCAACAACAGCTTGGGGAGGAAAGTGTTTGGCTTATATTTCCAGGTCACAGTCCATCACCCAGGGAAGCCAGGGCAGTAACTCAAGGCAGAAGCCATGGAGGAAAGTAATACATACAGTCCATACAGTAACATAACATTTACAGCCCAGTACTACCCACCCAACGTGGACTGGGCCTTCCTACATCATACACTACCAAGAAAGTCCCCAAAGACGGACTCAAAGGCCAACCTGACAATGGGGACTTTTGTTCCCCTCTGGTGATTCTAGGCTGTGTCAAATTGTCAGTTAAATCAACCTAGGACACTCACAGACACTAGCATCCCTGAATGAAACATCCCCCCATACTACCATGCTGTTCCCTGTGATTCTTGGACAAGGTGACTGGTTGTTCTGCAAGGTTCCAGAGCAGAACAACATAAAAGTGGGGGTTACATAACTAATATGGAGAGGAAATGCCACAGGGGACAGGCTGCTGATGGTAGTCATAGTAATCAAAACTGGCAAACTAAAGGGATGGTATACTCTGTTCTAATCCAGTGGTACTCACCATAGAAAAGGACCCCAAGAAAAAACTGGGAGAACACTTTACCTTTAAGAGAAGTAGGCATAAGGAGGCTGAGGAGAAAGGGGAAAAGATGGGGAAGACAAGAAAGCACCCCAAGGCACTTTCGTGTAGAAATACCATCACCCCAACAAACATGACAGCTCTATCCAACAAACTTCAGATTGTCACAGAAGCACTTCTGAACCTCTTTCATGGCTCCATTTTGTTTCCAGCCACCCTTGCCCCCCTCTTACTGTCATTTAGCCCCATTTATAACAGACCTCACTCTACACAAGATATTAAGTCTGCTTAATCAATCAAAAACTACACAGTAGAATACTGTTTCCTAATGATGATCCAGAGTCATTAATAAATGATTACACCATTCATATTCTGCTTAGAATGGAAAGAAAGCACATAAAGACATTTTAAACCTCTTTTATCACAAATTGCTGTTAAGTTTTGAAGTTTAAAAGGACACACACCAGCTCTGAAGATCTGAAAGCTACGCTAGACTGCAGCTCCTCAGAGAAGATGTGGCCACCTCTTCCCCCTAAATGTCTGCTTCCAGCACAGTGTTCTGGATCCCTCAAATAAACAAACCCTTGAGAGTCCTAGACTTTGGAACTCTACCCTCAGATAGGGAGAAAGTCCAATTTACTCAAATGTTTATTTGGCTGGGCAAACGGCTTTCTCACAGCTGGCCACAGCTGACTTGGGGCCTCTGACCGCAGGGAAGGCTTCACCCCACGCCCCCACCCCTACCTTTGAACATGCATCTGAATTAATGTCAGTCCTGTAGGCTGTTTTCCTCCCTGCTCAGCCAGGATGCTTTGTTTTCAGAATCCTGTTGGGGAGCAGATGGAACATACAGGATACTTGGATGGTGCTGGCTCCTAACACTCACACAAAAACCCACATCTGATGCTTATATTCTCCAAGAGTACTAACAAGATCAATGACAAGGGGACATGGAGGAAGCATGCTGCTCAAAATTACAAGAACATATTTACCTATCTTAGGTTTTGTTTTTGTTTTTTTTTTTTCTCTTTGAAGACAAGAGTCTCATTGTACCCCTGGCTGGTCTGGAACTCCCTATGTAGAACATGCTGGCCTTGAAGTCACTGTTCCTCCTGTTCCTGCCTCCCCTGTGCTGGGATTAAAGACATGTGCCACCATATCTCAATGAAATCTCCCCGGACATTGTTTGCAGTTTTGCTTGACCCACTATTTGCAGAGATGCATACTGGGCTTGGAGGCAGGAGAGAAGAGCAGGATAGAAACCATACAGGAGGTAGATGACCACTCTCTAGCTTTCATCCAGGGTAAACCTCGTACATTTTAAAGCAAACATAAACTGACAGATGGGGCCATAAAAAGTATCAACGACCTGATAATTAGTTCAACCAAATCTTGTGTCAGGAGTATGGCTCAGTCTTGGCGCACTTGCAGACACAAGTAAGGCCACAGGTTAAATCTCCAGCACCATGAAATAAGTAACAAAACTACAGACTTGGCATTAGGACTTTTTGAGAGGAATTAAGTCCTGAGTCAAGATGAGTACATCCTAGTTGTCTAGATTTTGTACTTGCCAAACTGCCCCTTTCCTCCCTCCAATAAAATTGTAAGTTTGTAAAAATTTAAACAGCAATCAATTACTGCAATTAAAAGTGGAAAGGCAGGCTGGGCGGTGGTGGCGCACGCCTTTAATCCACCTGCCTCTGCCTCTTTCAGGAGGCAGAGGCAGGTGGATCTCTGTGAGTTCGAGACCAGCCTGGTCTACAAGAGCTAGTTCCAGGACAGCCTCCAAAGCCACAGGGAAACCCTGTCTCGAAAAACAAAAAAGTGGAAAGGCATATTTTCTGCATTTAGCTTTCCAGGAACTGGAAATGGTACTGCCTTGCTTATTGCTTTCCTACTTTGCTGCAAAGTCAAAAAGTCTTCTTGTACCATTGGCATGAATCTATGGGATCATTCCCATTATCACAATTCAACCATGGATCATGTGACTGTCATGACAGTTTTCTTAATAATGGAGGAGCCAAATCTTAAAACCCATTGACAAGAACCGAGAACTTTGCAGGGCACAGCCTGTTTCACCACAAGTGGCCATGCCTCTGAATCTCTCTGGCTAATTTAAGACTAAACTTGATCGGGATCAGTGGGGGCTTGATTCAGCCCAGCTGCCTGCAGACTGTCTAGATGGGTCTCCAGAGTCCCTTTGTTTTAGGAATAAGAGATATCACCACTTTCTAAACTTTGAGAGCAATGTACCAACAGCTAATGAATCATATCTCCAATTGGGTCACAGAACTTGTCTTACTTGTCCCTGTGGTCGTGAAATAAGCCTGTCAGGAGCCAAGGCCTTAGGTCAGTAAATCATCACAACTGCCCAGCGCTAGGCAGCTGCTGCTGAAGACAAGCGCTTTATGCCCTGGGTCTACAGGAAGGAAGGTCCCTGCAATGCTAATTTAAGCTCCAGGTTCAAAGCCTGAGCTGCATCAGAGCATTTCAAAATAAAATAAATAAACAATAAAAAATTATGAGTTAATCACTAATCATCAATTACAGGAATATCAGTGAGTGAGGTAGGACACTCAGCTGCCCTAAGGGTGGAGGTGGGGGTGTTAAACACAGAAGACACTACTTGGAAGCAACTGCCAACAGATTCCCTGAGGCAGGTGGCCACTGGAAATGGCAGCCCCTGGCTCAGCTAAGCTGCTGCTTGCTGGCTTCCTCCTCAACTCCCCAAGTGGAGACAGCACCTCTCCTGCTGTTCCCACAGATCAAAGGTTCCTGGAGCACTTTGAAGACTGTAACCCCCTTAGGAACCAGGCTGATCTCTTTCATTTATCTCTGAGGACGGTCTATACTCTGAACTGACTCATTTCTCTTCCTTTCAATTTTCTTTAAAATAATAAAAAAAAAATCTTATCAAACTTTGGAAACACTGGGACCAACAATTCATTCTTTTCTTATTTATGAGACACGGTTTCTCTGTGTAGCCCTGGCTGTACTGGAACTCACTCTATAGACCAGGCTGGCCTCAAACTCAGGGTCCACCCGCCTCTGCCTCCATGCACCACCAGTGCCTGCAAAACAATGACCCTTAAAAACAAACAAAAAAACAAACAAACAACAAAATCCATTTTACAGATGACCTGAAGGACAAGGTTCAAAAACCACTCAGGAACACAAGTAACTGCTCACTGGAGACTATATTCCTTCTTCCGTGTGATTTCCAGAGCCAGACAGCTTTTACACAACAGCTCTGAGTTGCTGAAGGGTGGCAGGAGTCTTTATAAAGATGTTCAAAGTCATCTTTTCATATGCAAACTAAATATTGTGTGTGTGCAAAATAAGCCCTACCTGATATTTGGCCCTGCACCCAAAACAGACACATCAGAGGTTCAATTTGCTCAAAGGCTGGAATTTCTACACATCTTACTGTCCTGCTCAGATCTTACAATTCAGGAAAAGAATCCAAGAAGTAGAAACATAAACCAATTGCACTGGTATTTGAATTTTAAATGGGAGCAGGAGATGTGAGCCTGTGCATGACTTCAAATAGGCTACACAACTGATGCACACCAATGGCAAAACAAAAAGAAACATACACTGAGACAAGTGCTGGTGCACACCTTTAATCCCAGCGCTCGTAAGGCAGAGGCAGATGGAGCTCTGTGAGTTCAAGGCCAGTCTGATCTACAGATGGAGTTCCAAGACAGGCCCCAAAGCTACACAAAGAAACCTGTCTTGAAAAACAAAAACAAACAAACAAAAGAAACAGACAGTGAAAATTATAATTGGCACACAGAACTCTAAATTCTGATCTTACTTTTCTACACTCAGGCTTGAGTGTCCCCCACAAGACAGACAGACAGACCGACAGACACACACACACACACACACACACACACACACACACACACACACACACACCCCATGTAGAGCACCACCTGATCTGAGAACAGAACACAAGCCCCAAGGTTAGTTCACCTGGAGTCAAGCCCTGGGGTTTAATGTGTGACCCAAGACAAATTACTCTTTTCCCTAGTCTTCAGTTTCTATACCTGTGAAATGGGTCAACCAAACACAGTCCCTGCTTCATAGATGTGATGTGCTAAATAATAAGTAAAATAAATGTTTCCAGCACAAAACAGTCACTTAACCAATGCTGCCTCAGCAGAATGGGTACAAAACTCTCATTACAACAAATAAAGGCACTGAGGCCCCAAGACAGGACCCAGAAGCCACTGCTCCCCTAGGGTTCTAACCAAGTCTCTGTCACTGACTCCTCCATCGTGTTTGCATGACTGATATCAGAACAGTCTTTCTAACTAACTGGTATTGCATCTATTTGCAAGCCCCTTCAGTCCATCACACATCAAGCCCACCCTCCTCCAGCTGTCATCCAGCACTGTGTCTACTGTAAGTGAGGAAGGTGGGGTGCACCTGCTCACCACCAGACCAGATAATGAGATCCTGCCAGGACCCAGACAACCAGCATGGCTGCATTTCAATGCTTTTACATTCTTCCTTTGAAAAAGAACAGCCTACACAAAGTACTAATAACAGCCTGGTGGAGTGTGAGTGGACATGGATGCTGTATGGCAGGATGTTAATAACTGCTCAAAGATGAATTCTAATATCATGAAGTTTATTCCCATATTTCCTTACTTTGCTTATAATTGAGATTTTCTAAATAAAGTGCTTTCTATGAATACCAAGATTTCATAGACCAGAGGGAATGAAGCAATTGTCAAACAGTTAGTGAAACCACATTCTTGTCATTGTCAGCTGACAGTGTTTGTACTAACCACAACCATTCTCACAAGCATTATAAAAACAGAATGAGAAGGCTGTACACATACATATTGAGGATGGTAGTTAGTTCCCTGGCAGTGGCTAGACCTGCACTCAGACAACACAGACACAGACACTCACATACACACCCTGTCCCCTCTAAGCATTTTGGTTTCCTTTTTGGAATGCAGATATGGGGTGTTGATTTTCTAAGCAAGCAAGCTTCATCTTTCATTAGGACTGGTTTGAGGAAGTGGATGGCAGGTTAGAAAAAAGATAACCTCAATTTTCCCTGGTCCTTACACCCAGATCCCTATACCTTCCTTGGGCTGAGGTACACTTCCACACTCAACACTAAAGAAGGATTTCATGGAAAAACAAAAAAACAAAGAAAAAGCAAAGACTGCATCAGCTACCTGACTGATGCTTTTGTGGCCAGAATTAAGGAGATCAAGACCTGTGATCTTGAATCTGAAAAAGGAAAAGAGCCCTAAGCATAAACCCAGTCCTTCAGATTATCTAGTCCATCCACTAATGCTATCAGAGCAGGCAGGACCAGCTCTGCAGGAAGAATGCACTGGGCACTTACTAAGTCTAATAACAATTAGTTATGATTGTATCTTTCCTTAAAAAAGGTTACAATCCCAGGAGGAGGCAGACACAGACAAGCTACTCAGAGAACTAGGGAGGGGCAAAACCCAGCAGAGGCAAAATCAGAATCAAGACAGGGAAGTCTTCTATGCTGGCAAAGTGCAGGTAAGGGTGGCATGGGACCAGGAGCCAGAGGATTCTAGAAAGCACATGACAGTCATAGATGGGCAGAGAGGAATCAAGCCTTTGGGATGGGGGAAGTCCCCTTTCAGAAATACACAGGTAGCAGTCTTTCATTCTACAAGAAAAGCTAAGATGGGAAAGACAACTCCCAACTCCTACGAGATTCAGACTCCAATCGTTTGGGGTGTTAATTAACTTTGCAGTTATTGTAACTCAATAGGATAACTCAAAAATAACAATGGACTTGGGAAGAAGCCTGTGAAAGTCCCAAGAAACACTCCCCCCACTTTCAGTTGAGAGGGGAAATAGGAAGAGGCAGACAGGCAGCCAGCACTGTGGAAATTAAAACGTTTCTCCTTCACCATCCTTAATCCTGTGGAAGTAATTATGGGTCTCTGACACTTCACACATCAAAAGGATCAAGAGCAAACCAGGTCGGTAGGAGGGCTTTTCAAAATTGATCCAGTGGAAGCCAGGAAGCATGCAGTCATGGAGACTGCTGTCAAAATTGCAGTGCACAGCACAGGTGAGCACACAGAACCTTCTATGGGCTTTGGGGGAGCTCAATGGAACAAGGGAAACTAGTGATGGCTCCCCAGACAGACAAGCTAGGTAAACAGAACACACACAATCTGACCCCAAGAAGTTCCCTCCAAAGAAAAAGAGGCCAGCCAAGAGTGATCTGTCCTTCAGCACCTGCCTCTTCTAGACCTGCAGAAACACCAACCAGAGACCCTGGAAGGAGAAAATAGACTGAACAGGGTTCTTGCAGGGTAAAGCAGGCCCAGCCCAGCCCAGGCAAAAATGGCTACACTCTCTCGTTTTAACTTTTTAAATTTACATTCATCCATTCATGTGCTGTGTGTGTTGGGGGAGGGAGGGGATGGGTCTTGTAGGAATTCTCTCCTTACACTGTGTAGGTTCCAGTGCTCAAACTTAAGTTGTCAGGCTTCATAGCATGTGCACCTACTGAGCCATCTTGCTGGCCCAAAAGTGACAACTCTTTCAAGTGTTGTCTTAGGTATTCTATTGCTGCAAAGAAACACCAAACTAAGTGGGGAGGAAAGGGTTTATTTGACTACACTTTGTTTATCATCAAAAGAATTCAAGACAAGGCTGGAACCTGGAGAAAGGAGCTGATACAGAGGTCATGGAAAGACACTGCTTACTGGCTTCTTCCTCACAGCTTGCTCAGCCTGCTTTCTTATAGAACCCACGACCACCAGCCAAGGGGATGGCACCACCCACAATAGGCTGGGCCCTCCCTCATTAATCACTAATTAAAAAAAAAATGCCTTGCAGCTGGATCTTGAGACAGTTTCTCAACTCTGCTTCCCTCTTCTCAGATGATTCTAGTTTGTGTCAAATTGACAAGAACAGTCAACATAGGTGGTTTTGTTTTGTTTTGTTTTCTTTTCCTGTTTGTCTTCAATAGATCCTTTCCTCAATTCTCAAACTTACCTCAAACCCAGACTTCTCACTCCCGAACAGCACACTTGTGGTCTACTTCTTTTTCTCCATCTGCACTGAGGTGTCAAAATAGGTGCTAGGGCACCTCTCTCAGACACCTGACAGCACACTCCTTACATGCCTTACCACCCTACCCCTAGCCATCCAGCTCCGCAAGGGCAGCTTTCCTACCACTCAGGCACCTACTTGTATATTCATTCATTATTTATTTGAGACAGGATGTAGCCTAGGCTGGCCTTGTGATTCTCATGCCTCTGTTTCCATGTGCTGGGATGCCAGCAAGAGCTAGGACTACAGGAGTGTATCCCACCTGGCTCCTGCTGTCATTTCTGGCATTCCCATTCTGCATCAGCAAATACTATTGGCCTTACTTTTGAAGTACACCCCAACTTTGAGCACACTACCTCATCACCTCTCACATGGATGGAACACTCCAGTCAAATTCTGACTGGTCTATTTTATTCTAGTGGTGCAGCAGCTCCCCTTCCTGCCCCCATCCCGGAACCCTATCAAGAGCCCACCACTGAGGGGCTAACACCTAAGTCAAGTCACATCACATCTCTACCCAGGACTGGAGAGCAGACAGGGACCAGGGCTATGATGGGAAAGAGGTAGTATCAGGAAAATGACTGACTGCTCAGATAAAGGAGGAAAGGCACCAAAGGGCTCTCCAGCTTGAAACCATGGTCACATGACCAGAGGGCTCTCCAGGCTCAGAACCAGGGTGGGCCATGCTTACAGAACACTGAGCCTAGGTACAATTCGAAAAGGCCAGTGGGTGCCACCGAGAGGGTGAACCCTCAGACTTCAGGAACCCATGATGATCTGTTCTACACACTGATGACAGCCCGAACTCTTACCCCTCTGCAAGCTTATTTTTAGCTCAGTATGTTCCTAATCTAGTAGAAAAACTAATTTCTTCCATTAACTCCGAGATGGCATGTTCATTCCTTAACTTACTTCATCTAGCCTAATTGTAATATAAAATGTGCAGAGAAGCAAATTAGCATGTGAATAGTCTTTTCCTAACAGGTATATAAAATTAAAATAATACAGTCTGAGAGAGATCCCACAGCACATAGAGGGCTTGCTGCCCAAGCTCTACCACCTGAGTTCAGTCCCCCAGAACACACATGAAGGCAGAAGCAAAGCTGTTCTTTGGCATTCACCCACACGCCATGGCACACATACTAATACTAATACTAATACTAATACTAATAAACAGCTGATCTGTTCTAGCACCACTGCACAGTTTGGCTACATCAAGACAATCACTGAAGTCAATTGGGGCTAAGCTGGAACTCTCTTCTGAGTTCCAACCCTAACACTGCAGTGGCAGCCAGCAGTCACACTTCCCATTTGTAGGCACGTTCTCTGATGGATATGTTCTGAATATAGGTCTGCTTTTCACTCTTCCCCCAAAGCAACTGCCCACACTTCACTCTAAGCATTTCAAATGTCAGGTGAAGCAGCACGCAGGGGTTCTTTGTGTTCCTTTTCTTTTGAAGATGTGAGCAGTCCTGTGTTGAGAGGCAGTGGCTCTCCCAGCCACTCAGTATGTAACTGATACTCAGCTAACTGTCGCCTCAGCCCTGGACTTGAGCAAACCAGACTTCCTGGAAACAGGTTTCCAATTTCACCATGGTGCCACAGCCCTTTAGCTCTACAGTGAATCAATATCGTGGAACTTATCAATGAGCTCCGTTACACAGCCTTGAAAACACTCCCTGAATAGGAGATGCAAAGCATTATGGGAACATTCATATTTTAAAAGGAAACATGATTCAAGTCCCTTGGTCAACTTCAGGAAATGGGCAAGTGCCTGTTTAGGGCTGTCCCCTTAGCAAAGAGCAGACAGAAGGTTCCAAATGGCCAGAGGAGCCAAGGTTTCACCCCTGTCCTGACTTCCCCCAAAGCCTCTGGCCCCTGCTGCATCAGAGAGGGCTCCCTTGTGGCTGCAGCAGTGTGCAAAGGACAGCCTGCTGCAAAGTGACTGAAGGTATTGGGTTACAGGTAAGGTTTCTGCTCCTGGAAAGCGCTCTTTTGGGAATATAAAAACCATGGTAGGAGCACAGCTGCACTGCACACGGCTCTCCAAAGCAACATATCCTAAGAATGTCTCTTCTCTGGGCTCTAAGCTCACACCAAAGTGAGGCTCCGTGTGGACATTTCCTTGCAGACAGGGTGGGGAAACAACAACCGATGGGGACTGGTCTCCAATGTCATCTGACACAGCAGCTCCAACAGCTCTATCAACCATCCCCAGCAGTGGCATCTCATGTTTGTGCCTCTCTGTGTGGAGGTGCTGTATCAGGACCTGGTGTAGTTCTTACCAGCTATACCACCTTATTGGTTATGATATTCAATGGAGGCTGCACAAAGCCACAGCATCTGAATGGGCATCAAGCAACTTAAGTGGCACAGATGGGACCTAAATCCAAGTCTGTTAGACTAAAGTCTGTTCCCTTAATCATAAAACTCCTGAAAGCTCAGGCTGGCAGGGATGTGCCTCTCAAGGCTATTATTGAAAACAACCTTGCCTGTGTGATTCTGATATAAACTGGAATCCAGTTCCAGCTGCAAATCTCCTAATGAAGATATAAACTACTGGACCATCTCACGCTGGGGACCTCTAACCCACACCACACAAGTCCACCTGCACTGTGCAGCTTCTGTCCTCATCCCTCTCCTGCCTTCTCTGCCCTAGACTGTTCAGGATGGCATCCACACAGCAGGCCCAGTATCAGCTAGTGTCTGTGGGGAAGTGCAGGAATACAAGGAGCACCCAAAGTAAGAGCCCTATTTTCCTTGGCTGTTCACTACCATCACTCCCAGGCTTTCATCAGGTGCCCACACATGAGGTTACTAAAGAACAGTGACATTACTGCCCCATTGACCCGGTTTAAGGAATTAACTGTGTTCCACTCTTCAAGAGCAAGATTCTGTGTGACACATCCAGAATGAATGGAAAGCAGAGCCTACTACTAGCGGCGGGACAGTAAATGTGGAGCACTGGATATGACAGGGCAGACACAGTGGAGCTATGCATCTGCCACAGCTCCTCCCAAGACCAATGCTTAAGCTTAATTCCCGCCTTCAAGAGGTGATGAACCAAGATGGCCCCACCCCCTGAAAGGAAGAATGCCTTCTGTGGGAGTGGGCATATCATAAAAGGACCCTTTCTTTGCCCAATAAGATAGAGAAACCACAAGACTAGAAGATAAGGGTAGGCGGGGTTCAGAAACTTTCTATATAGAAAGGCCACACTGTAAGCAAGCACAAGATAGTGCAATGTAAATAAAGCCCCACCCACCCACCCAACTCTATCCCATAAGGAGAAGCCTCCCACCCCTCTAAGGAGGCCAGCATTCAAAGAACCTTCTTGGAAGCTAAGGCAGGGCCCTCAATACACCACAGAACCTATTGGTGTCTTCATCTTAGACTTCCCAGGCTGCAGAATGAAAAGGAAGAAATTTCTCTTTATAAATTACCTATTGCTGCTACAACAGCACATAGGGACAAAGTAAGAGAGCGCGTTGGTTAGTGGTAGTTCTGAATTAGAACTGACTGCCAAATCTAAAAGGTTTGACCTTTATCTACTGTCTATAAATCCTATCTTTTCATCAAAATCCAGAAATCTGTTACTTAGAACACTGTACAAAAAAAAAAAAATCATTGTTTTTTACCTCCTATATGTGTTTGTGTGTTTGGGTGGGGAAGAGAACAGGCCTACAGCTTCAGTATGAGGCTAGCAGAAGCCAGTGTAGATGAGAAAGCTGTGACCGAGTGAACACCACAATCTCAAAAGCCCTTAGTCTCCCCTGGGATTATCAAGACTGCTAAACAGAGAGAAGTTAAAGGTGGAGGGAGAAGGGAGGAGGCAGAGGGTAGGTAGCAAAGAGATCCTAAGGGTAAGGTCTGGACAGACTCAGGACAGCCAGCCATAAAGGGCTTTGGCAACCCTTCTTCCAGACTCAATTTAAGAGAATGTTGGAGGATGAGTCTTCAAGAGTATTCTAAAGCAAATGCTAAGAGGAGAGCAGGCCCATGAAGGAGTTACACATTACCAGAGACAACAGCACTTATCCTGCAACTGGGTCACAGCAGAAGTACATGGTCCATCAGACAGAACCACAGTCAGCAGGTTCCCCTGGGATAAGGCAAGAACTCAGACTCTAATCCCTGCAGGGGCAAAGTAGTAAGCCTAAGAGCCAAGCATGGGGAAAAAGAGGGAGCAGCCAGAGGGAGGGCTCTGCTTTGCCTGAACACATCTACTCTGAGGAGGAGCCACTTTCTTAATGGGAGTCTCCCACTGCTCCTGGAACTGTGAGCTAGCACTGACAGCTGGCCCGCTATGTCCACAAGTTGCACACCTGCAGATTCACCACTAAAGTACCAAAAAATATGAACTGCATGTCTACTGAACAAGACATTTGCCTGGTCACTATTCCCTAAACAGTACAATCCAACAACTATTTTCATAGCATTTACATTGCATTAGATATTACCAGCAATCTAGAGATGATTTAGAGGATGCACGTGGGTTATATGCAAATTCTGTGCCATTTTCTACTGAGAACTTGGGCTGTGGATTTTTGTATCCACGGGGTCCTGGAAACAACCTCCCATGGATACCAGGAGACAAGCACATTTCCTTTCCATAAATACTACTGTGCCTCTTCCTCATATCAAACAGTGCTCAAAGCAGGTTCTGTCTTTGTACTACACTGATCAGAGTCAGGCGGAAATCCTAGGCTTTTTCTCTTACTCACACACAGTATTCCTTCTGAGAACAAAGAAGTTACACTACCAACTTCACCATGCTCAGAATTGTCCTAAGGACAATTACACCTTGTGAGTGCCAATTTTAAATACTATTCAAAAGCAATGGAAGGTGCATTTTAAGCCCCCACCACCTATGCTACCACAGCTTGACTGTCACAGGATTTCCCAAATCACAGTTCCTGTGAATAACAGACATTAAAGTGACCAAAAAGCATGTGGATACATGTTTGGCTGCTTCTAAATTCAGTTGTCAGAGCGAGAAAAAGACAGACAATGGCTAATAAATGGTTTGCTGACTGAATGAAATATTGGGTCTTTTTTTTGTTAATTTGCCTTTTGAACCAAGGCATAAAAGCTCCTTCTCATCTCCCCTCTCTGCATCTGCTTTCTCTGTTACCAAATGCCTTTCTCCTTCACTGTCCTTGCCACCCACATCAAATAGAAGGCTCAGAGGTGACTTCTGTGGATGACATCAGTAAATGCCACTAACAAACCAAATCATGAATGCCCCAGTATCTGTGTCTCTAGATTCTCAGAACATTCAGCTAAAATACTCTGCCTACTTTACACCTCATCCTTGGGTGTTGCTTATTTAGGCTCATTCACACAACATCTACAGTGTGCACACAATTGCCCTTGCCAAAGATGTTTCCTTATAGCATGCATAGGGCCTAGACCCACCTACCCTCACCTTGTCCTGCACACATCAGCCACTTTCTCCCCCAACTCAAGCAACACACAGGCTCCAACAAGCTCCCATGCTTTCCAGTGTCCTCTCTACAAATGCTTCAAAGCCTGCAGCTGCTTTCCATTCATAGCACACTTGTAATGTCCACCACAGGATGCATTCCTGGTGCTCTCCATCAGGCTCAAGTCAGTGGCTACTCCCTATGGCCACATGCCAACTTTCTTCTTCCACACTAGGTCACACTTTCTAGCTCCTTCAAACTCTACCTTCTCTCCAACACTTTTTTTCAAAAAATGTTAAAATCCTTAAACAACAACCTATAACCCAAATAGTAAACCAACCTTTCTGCCTCTGTACCCATTTTTTTTTTTTAAAGGGGATTTCCTGCCTTTATCCATGCACGTGGATCTGCATGCTGGGAAGAGCTCCAGTTCTCTGTTAATATCCCAATAACACATAGGAGCTGCACACAGGTAATGCATGAAAACGGAGTATAAGTGAGGAATGAGAATTCTTTTGTTCAACACAGACACCACAATGCCACAAGAACAGCTTGAAAGTGGCTGAGACCACAAGCCAATACATTTGGACACCTACCCTTCCTTTTCTGGTGGACAGTTAGACCCACAGATACTAAGCTCTGAAGGTAAAATAAGATCCAGCTCTGCAACTCAGAGGCACCAACTGCCCATCATCAAGAGGGCACTCAACTCATTGTACAAATGAAACACCCTGAACAAATATTTAACCAGGATCTACATTTTAAGGCCCAGTGCTAATTTCTGGGAATAGAGAAGTCAGGTCCTTCCCTCAAGGAACTTTCAATTAAACAGCAGCTGTGACAATACCACACAAACTCAAGGACTGAGTGCTAGTTGCAAAGTGTGTTAGTCACTTTCGTTTCTGTGACAAGATACTGGAGTACACTACTTTCAGGGTGGATTTACTTTAGCTCACAGTTTCAAAGCCTTCAGTCCATCCAAGTTCAGCTGGCTATGCTGCTTTTAAAAGCCTGTGACAAGGCAGAATATTAGGAAGGCATGAGAGAGGAGAACTGTCCCCACCCACCCACTACAACTCCCATGGCAGCCAGGAAACAGGTAGAAGAAAGGAAGAGGCCAGGGCAAGCCATAACCTTCAAAAGCACAATGGTGAATCAATTCCTCTGATCAGGCTCTGCTTCTGGATTCCCCACCTCCCAATAGTTCATTTGACTAAGAGCTATCAACAGATTAACTTGTTGGATAAGTCGGGCCTTTAAGATCCCATTACTTCTCCCAAAGCTCTACTTCTGAACAATGTACTGGGGACCAGGCCTTCAACACATGAGCCACAAGATGGGACACAAAGGATCTCTCTTAACATGAAGGGTACATTCAAAATGTACCCAAATGGTACAGCCATGAGCTCAGGAAGGGTACAGTCCTGGGCGTGGGACTCTGGGGCTGCCTAGCTCTGACTCAGACAACTTATCTCTCAGAGAATAATCCACGGGCCAGGACAGACGACTTGGGAGGCAGCGAGTGCTCCAGTCAGTGTCTGAGCAATATGATTAACCAGGAAGTCACAGTAGGAGAACCACTCACAGAAGACCTTGGGTTTGGAAGAGGGGTTCTGAACCAGCCCAGAAAAACTGGCACTGGGAGTGGAAGATATCCTTCCATGGCAATGACCTCAACAGAGCTGGGGAGGGAAGAAATGGGCTTACCCCAGGCTATATTACTAAAGGGCCACAGAGAGTAAGACAGGAAAGGCAGCAATCTAGGCTAAAGGAAGGTGACAGAGGAGCCCTGATCAGCCCCAGAATTGGGTGACATCTAGATTACAATAAGCCAGATTCACACTTTTTGAGAAATCCAATGACTACAAAAAAACTGGATGGAAGAGCTCTAAAGTATCAGTCAGGAAACCTGCTGGTTGGATGTGAGATTATCCTTCTGTCAAAATGGGGTGGGCGGATGAAAGCAGTACCCACACAGGCGCTGGGAAATACTCTTAACATTTCACACCCAGCACTCTTTTTTTAAAGTCAAATAAAACAGAACACACTCTGCTATGCAAAGCACCCACTTGGGGGAGGGGGGAATGTTTTGTGAAACATTTGGTTCAGAGAGGCAGTCACAGATCAATGTGTTTGTGAAAGCATGATCTAGATGGAAAAACCAGTGTCCTACTGTAGGCAGCCAGTCTAAAGGTTGGGAGAGCACAGGACAAGAGGACTCGTGAGTTGTCTTCAAAGTCTAAGATTCAGGGAGCCAGGGGCTGCTGTTACACCAGTAACTCCAACAATTGTGAAGCAGAAGCAGAAGGTGATGGTGATTCCCAGCTGCACTGTGAGTTTGAGGCCAGTCTACATATGATTCTTAAGGCCCTGTCTCCAAAAACAGCTTTTTAAGAAACTAAAAACAAACAAAAAACCACACTTATTTTAGGTCTGAGTTCTGATATAGCATTAAATAAAACCAAGCAAAATTCAGAGATACCACCAGGTAATTCTGGGGTAATTAATGTACCCCCAGACAATGCTTCTCATATGCAATGGACTGCAGAAGGCAACTACACCTCACCTATGTGATAAGACAGACACATACACATACTCAGAGTGAAGGGTCAACCCTATAAAAGGCTTTTATTTCAATAAAGACGGGCCCACATAAGAGGAATGCTCTGTAAAAATTTTTATAACTTTCCAAACATGTGGTACCAAAATTTATTTTTAATACCTTCACTATGACAGATTCTAGTGGTTCAAGATTGTTCAACATGTGCTTTTTAAAAATAACTGTGTGAAGAAAAAAAAAACTGTGTGTTTGTATATATGAAAGGTGTGTGTGGGGGGGGCACAATTACTACAGTAACAGGCCAGCCTTGAAGAGCCAGTTCTCTCCTTCCACCTTTGGATTCCACGGATGAAAGGCTGGTTACCAGGTTTGCCCTGCAAAGCAGCCTCTACTCACTGAGCCATCTGACTAGCCCACATACTTCTTCCAGGCAAGGTCTAACTATGTCCCTGGCCAACCTAGAACTCACCACGTAGTTCGAGCTAGCCTCAAACTTTCAGCAATCTTTCAGCCTCTGCCTCCGGAGTGCTATGGCGTATCACACACCATCACTCCACTCCCTGCTTGTGACACATACTTTTGAAACCCTTTCTTGAACAGGTGGCATGTAACTACTTGTGGCTTCTCAGCCAGTCCATCAGGACATCTGTAGCCTCATCTACCTATATCAATTCCCAAAAGCTATAATCCAATTGAGGCTATCTCCTCCAAGACCTCAGAAGAATCTAAACAAGCAACACAGAGTAAATACTAAGTACTTCTCTGTTATACAAGCCATTTCCCCAGAAACCCAAGGGATAATTTATGAACATATGTGCAACACATATGGAAATAAAATCACTACACTGGCCATGTACTTGAGCCCAGCAAATAAGACTTTTCATAAGAACTATACAAAAGTCTCTAACAACAACAGTGCCTATTGTCCTTATTCTGGGGACTCGTTCCTCTAAAGAAATCCAAGCTTGTAAGAGACAGGACCTCAGGTATAGTTGCTACCTGTGCTATAGGGATTAAGTGGGAAAGGTCACAAGCACAGGGCAGGTCACTTGACTTTCCCACAAACCACACATTTGTCTAAGTTCAGAGTAAAACTCGAGCGTCTTTTTTTTTCAGCCTGGTCTGTCCTCAAACTATGACAATTTGTGCCCGGCATGTAAAAGACCCTCAACAAACAATCCCCAGTTCTATGAACGCTAACTCAAGGTCAACAGATTCCCTCAGGCCTATAAGACATCCTGTGCTACTGGTGGGGCTTTGGGAAGGTGCCAACATCAGCTAACTTCCTGATCTCTCAGTGCCAGCTACTCTGACCCACCAGGAGGCAAAGTCCTCACCACACCCGACCCTCCCCTGCCTTAATAGCTGTTCAGACATCGCCCCGGGAATACTTTCTACTAGGAAAGTCTTTCAGAGGTCATCGTCTTGCCCCAGCTTTCACAGGGAACTGAGAACCCTAAGGTCACTACCAGACCTTCGGGGTCTGAGAGCAGCTCATCACACAACTCAATCCAAACCAAGTTGGTTTTGCCCGGACGTTAGCACCCCCCACGGCGGCCACGTGCGTTTAACCCGAGCCACAAAGACGCCAGGCCGCGCCGACCAGTGAAAAGCAGACAGGACCCTCTAAGTCTGAGCTCTATAATCCCGCGGGCTGGCGATCCCGAACGAATGCCACGATTCAGAAGCACAAGCCCGCACCCCACCCGCAACTTGGGGCTCACCGGGTGCGCAGCGCTTGCCATGCGGCGTCGATGTCGGCATAGAGGTTCTTCTCAGAGGGCTTGCCGGAGCTCACGCCGTAGCCCGAGTAATCATAGGAGAAGATGTTGCAGTTGATGCGCGAGCCCAGGCCGATGTAGAAGCTACACATCTGGCCCAAGTCCACGGCATTGCCGTGCGAGAAGAGCAGCGTGTAGCGGCTGGAGGGCGCGCAGCGCACGAACATGCACCCCAGCCGGTTGTCGCGAGCCGTGCGTGAGAAGAAGACCTCGACGGCGTCCAGTTCGCGCTGCGAGTACTGCCAGTCGGCGCGCTCGCTCAGGTGCAGGCTGCACGCGCCGGGGCCCGCGCCCTCCTCGGCCGGGGCGGGCTGAGCCGCCGGGGCGGGCGCGGGGGTCGTAGCTGGCGCGGGCGCGCGCTGCTCGGGCGCCAGCACCGTGTAGGTGGGTTCCGGAGGCAGGAAGGCCAGCTTGGCGGCGATGCGGCTCGGACAAGGCGGGCAGCAGAAGAGCCAGCACAGCTCGCCCAGCGAGAAGCCGTTCATCCTGGGGCCGGGCTCGGGCATCGGGGCGGCCTGGAGCCCGCCGCGGGCGGGAGGGAAGTGCAGAAAGCGCAGAGGGTGCGCGCCGGGAGCAGGAGGCCGGCCGAAGAGGCGGAGAGGCCAGGGGCGGGGCCAGGCAAGCGCTACGCGGCGAGTGGGGCGGGTCAGTGGCGGCCCCGCAGCCCCGGCGAGGCGCGGACGGCCGGGGCTTGCGCGAGGCACACAAAGCCGGCGGCGGCGGCGGCGGTGGCCATGGCCCGCTCCAGCGCGCCGCCCCGCCCCCGCACGCTGCCGCCAGCCACTTCCGGGTTACCGCGCGGCGCGCCCCCACAGGTGGGCGGGGCTACCCATGCGAACGGACGGCCTAGTTTGAAGCAAGACTCCCACATGTGGGCGGGACCCCCGCCTCTAGGCGGGGATTAGTGCGTCTGGGCGGGGCTACTCGTTGGAATGAACTCCCAGTCTGAAGCGAGGCTCCTTCATCTGGGCGGGGCTCCCTTCATGGGGCGGGGCTTATCTTGTCTGGGGCGGGGCTGTGCAAAAAGAAAAAAGAAAAAGGTAAGTGGGCGGGGACGGTTGGGATTATCCTGGAATGAAAGGAGATAGGTGTGCAGGTATCTAAGGATTCGGTTCTCCAAAACCACCTTCTGTCCTGGTGGGGGTTATTGGGAATTTATGGAAAAGAAAATTATTGGGAAGGAGAATTGAATGAATTAAAAATACCTTGCTCTCGTCTATTCAACACTGCTTGTTTTTTTCTCTTGGTTGTTTGAGACAGTTTAGCCTAGGCTGGCTTATAACTCATGATGCTCCTTGCCTCCACTACCAAGTGCTGAGAGTCCAGACTTTTTGAACAGCCTCTCTACCATAATCGTACTGGACCATCTCGTACGTGTCCCCGTGTTGCAGGTAGCTATAGTGTATGTGTGTATACTAGTCTTTCAGTGACCACTATTACAGCAGAGCCAAGTGACTCTTATAACAAATGGTGTTAATGTGGTCCTTCCTCCCCACCCCACATACCTTATATCTCATCCTGAGATGCCAGCTGGATACTTTGTATCTATCCTTTATGATGTCAGTTTCTCTCGAATTATGTTGGCTATGTTGGCGCCAGTTTTAATCATGAAAGACAACAACAATTTTAATCCATTGTGGCCTTGGCAATCAGCTTCAAGTAGCTTTCCAAATATAATTCTCAAGGACTTGGAAACATTGTGAACCATGGTGTCCAGTTGGCAGAGCCTCTGCCCTTTCCCATGGGCTTTGGCAATAGGCTTCCCTTTCTGGGGCAGAGCGAAGGGCATCCCAGGCTACCTGTAATGCAACCAGAGCCCCAGTGAGCAGTCACCACTGCCGGACCTGTTTCCCTCACAGATGGCCCAAGAAAAATTACAACTTTTTTTTTTTACCCTAATCTAAACTAATTTATCAAGACCAACTTCAGGAGTAACTTTGACTGAGTTTTAAAAGGCCATGTCTTCACTAAATCAAGTGTTAGGTGTACTTGACTTATCAAGCTGTTCCCAAAGCCTGCCCAGAAAGCCTCTTCAAGTTAGCTGGGCAAAACTGCTCTCCCCTAGACAGGCTTTAGTTTCTGGCCTTGAGTTTCCTTTTCCCCAAAAACTTTCGAGTTGTTACATGTTTTTGCTTGCCTACTTTCTTTCTTTCTTTCTTTCTTTCTTTCTTTCTTTCTTTCTTTCTTTCTTTCTTTCTTTGGGATGGGTTATTTTTGTTTGTTTTGTTTTTTGAGACAAGGTTTTTCCATAGCTTTGGAGCCTGACCTGGAACTCGCTCTGTAGATTAGGATGGCCTTGAACTCATGGAGATTCTCCTGTCTCTGCCTCTCAAGTGCTGGGATTAAAGGCGTGTGCTATCACTCCTTGTTTCTTGTATTCAGTAGATAGGTGTGGTGTGGTGTGTGTGTGTGTGTGTGTGTGTGTGTGTGTGTGTGTGTTGTTTTTCATGTTGGTCAGGTGCCAGAGCTACAAAAGATAAGACAATCTCTGCCATAGTCAGGACACAAAGAGAAGATTAAAACAGCATTAAATATTGTATATGCATTAAAAAACTATTAACTCAGAAATGGTGATGGAGGATCAGAAGTTGAAGGTCATCCTCAGCTGCATAGTGAGCAGAGATGAGACTGGGCAATGAGACCCTGTCTCATATAAATAAACAGATAAATAAATAAATAAATAAATAAATAGTGGGTTTGGGGTACTGAACTCAGGTTACCACATTTGAAATCATGCAGCGTTACTGAGCTATCTTGTAGCCTTAGGCAATGGTCTCAGGTTCCAACTTGGTGGTATTTCTGTGAGGAATAGATGTGCAGTACATTGTACAGTAATCTAATGCAGAACAAGAATAGAGGACTCAGAAATGAAGAGCATCCACTCTCCTCTTGGTCAATC